>NC_091828.1:112217500-112325000 GCF_038994185.2 Dermacentor albipictus
TTGCCAGCGCAGGCCAAAGCCTTGGTGGGCGGATGTGGAACATCCTTTTTTTTTTATGCGAAGCATATTACTAGAGCTCAACCCAGCTCCTCAGGCGCGGCGGTGTCGCCTTCAATACCACGTGACACCGTGACGTCACGACAGAGGAGAAACGGGGCTCCAACTCGCGCCGTCGCTCGCGGCGTCGCGGCGGTATATAAGCAGCTGCGCTTGCCTCTGCTAGACACTCACGAGATGAGATGCCTCCTGGAGACAGAGCTGCTCGTTGGAATGAGAAGCGAACGTTGCGGCGTGCTACAGAGACTGTTTCTAGGTGGCTTTGCTACGGCGCAGCGACTACGCGCCCCGCATCGGACGCGGTGAGCGTCGAGCAACGCAGCGTTCGGCGCGACAACGAAATGTGCGCCTGAGCAAGTGCCGCATGCCTGAGCCGACGACACCGGCTTTTCTGCGACACGAGCTCCTTAACGCTGTCGCGTTAAAATAAAGGCTAGTATGCTTCGCATCCTGGGCTTAACCTTAGCTAAGCTACAGCCATTTTTTTTTTGCCCGATGGCGTCCCGTAACACGAGAACTTAGGAGAGCAGGCAGGTGGCTAAAGAAACGTGTACGGATTGTGTTAGACGGTTATGTCTATATAGCGTTTTATTTTCTTCTCTATTGGGAGATGAATTGTAATTGATGTGACTTACATTTGGTACTACGCAGTTAAGAGGAAGCATTAGATCGGGGCCAGCTCCGATGCCGGTTATTCAAATGCAGCAAGTGAAATTCTGATTTACGGCTTGGAATGTTTAACAAGAACTGTCGAAACTTGGTCATATGAGGAAAAAATAAATAAAAGCACGACGTCTACAACAGCGTAACTCTGCGCGAAAAGCAGATATCACGGTTCTCTAAACTGCATCTGTTAGAGCGTTTAGAGTAGACAAATATATTACCTTACAGTTTGCGTGAAATAGTTACAACGTTAACAAGGGCTGTACGAAAATTCTACTTGCATGTCATTAGTATCTTGCAGAGCTGTGTATAATATATCAATTCTGTCCGCTTTAGATGTATTACGTGCTGTTTATAGAATTGTGTTATCAGTTATTGCTGGGTTAGAGTTGTAAACTAGCTTTCTTTAATATTTACCCGCCGTGGTTGCTCAGTGGCTATGGTGTTGGGCTGCTGAGCACGAGGTCGGGGGATCGAAGCCCGGCTACGGCGGCCGCATTTCGATGTGGGCGAAATGCGAAAACACTCGTGTACTTAGATTTAGGTGCACGTTAAAGAACCCCAGGTGGTCGAAATTTCCGGAGCCCTCCACTACGGCGTGCCTCATAATCAGAAAGTGGTTTTGGCACGTAAAACCCCACAATTTAATTTTTTAAATTCTTTAATATTTATAATCTAATCCTAATCAAGACCTAATAAAATTCCGTGCAGTGTTTTCCCATAAAAACGGCTTTTAGATCCCACGTACTTATGCCGGAGTCCCCGAGCTAAAGCGTTCTCTTGGGTCATTCATTGACTTTCGGTTAACAACCTCAACTTGTAGACACTTGTGCCACCTTTCCCTCTCCACAATATTGACTTTATTTGTCGCCGGGGGTGAGTGGCAAATAAAAATAAAAAGATTACACGCTTCAAGGGCAAGGCGATGCGTGACACAAGGCAGACCAATGCGTGACCTTGTTTCTCGCAGATCCAGGTATTGCCGTAGATTCGCAGCTCGTATCCCTTCTGGCACCGGCACAGCGAGGTGTCCGGGTCGCATTCGGAATACTCGGTGGCGCAGCGACCGTAGGGGCACGGTCCCAGGTTGTCTGAAAGAAAGGGCGAATAACCAAATCTGGCCGGTTAGGACGTGCTCCGGGGGACCATAGGCAAGCAAGAGGTGCGTTGCGAAGGACGGTGAACGAAAACTAGGCCACAACTTGGCACCGCTAGTTCTCCTGGTATGCGTTAGCGTACTTGAGATTGTGGTGACTTAAGAGGTCTAAGTACGCGGAAGCATGCTTACGATTGTGTGGTGACTTAGAACTCTAAGTATGCAGAAGCATGCTTAAGATTGTGTGGTGACTTAGATAAGATTGTGTCGTGACTTAGAACCCTGAGTATGCGGAAGCATACTTAAGATTGTGTCATGACTTAGATATCTAAGTATGCGGTAGCATACTTAAGATTGTGTGGTGACTTAGATCTCTAAGTATGCGGGTGCATATTTAAGATTGTGTGGTGGCTTAGATCTCTAAGTATGCGGAAGCATACTTAAGGTTATGTGGTGACTTAGATCTCTAAGTATGCGGAAGCATACTTAAGATTGTGTGGTGACCTAGATATCTAAGTATGCGGAAGCATACTTAAACTGTGTGGTGACTCGACCGCTGCGCGCGCTTGCGCGTCACGGGCACACTGCGCGGTACCGTGATACCTTATTTCACCTCAGTAGGGTTGCACCACAAAGCGATATGGCTTTACTAAGGCAAGACTCCTCCTCCTCTTCCCCTTCCCCCTCCGCTTCACCATGGTGGTTACGGCCCAGTTTTGCTTCAGGACAGCGTATAGTTCAGCACTTTTCAATGTATTCTATACACTTTCCCTCCTCAATATGAATCCAGCGAAAGCTTAAGCAAACACTTAACATTAACTGGCGCGCGCGGGGGTTGAGCGATCTGTCTACTCGGGAGAGGTTATGACGTCAGCGCTGACGTCACCTGCGAGTCTGCAAGTGCCCTCTACGGAAACTCGATGCGCTCGCACGCGCTTCCTTTGTTAGACAGGCCAACCACGAAAACCTGGAGAAGTAGGCAAAGAAAGCGATCGCTTTAGATCTCCGCTCACAGCAGCAGGGCCACATGAGATTAGAAACAACGTTGGTTGTAAAAAAAAAAACGACACAGCATTTGTGTCCTTAAAAGATAAGTCAAAGACCCCGTGGTGTATCTCGAGGGAAGCTAAAAGAACGACACTACGTAGCTCCATGAGGGTTCACTAAGCTGAACCTCCCATAAGTATTCGATACGTGTGTTCAAAAGATCTGCATGGTCGATCCACAGACGACACTGAACACAAATATAGTATAATAAGCAAGATGCACATCGAAATAATGTATTAGTCCGAAATGAGAACGCGGAGGAACCTACGGGGTAACCAGAAGGGTCGTGTACCTTCCTGTCACTCTTACTTATAGGTCAAGTCCAGTGTCCTTTTTTTCCATCTTTTCTGCACCGACCACAGCTTTACTGATACCCGCCGTGGTTGCTCAGTGGCTACGGTGTTTGGCTGCTGAGCATGAGGTCGCGGGATGGAATCCCGGCCACGGCGGTCGCATATCGATGGGGGAGCGAAATGCGAAAAACACCCGTGCATACTTAGCTTTATAGGTGCACGTTAAGAGAACCACAGGTGGTCGAAATTTCCGGAGTCCTCCCACTACGGCGTGCCTCATAATCAGAAAGTAGTTTTGCCACGTAAAACCCCATAATTAAAAAAAAAGCTTTACCGATTGGATTGCAGGACCCCAAAAGCAAGGCCGTGTCCTTGGCGCAGCGGCAGCCCCTGAGCGTTGAACCCGGTCGAATGCGCGCGCAATGCGCGTGGAGCCAGAAGCCGCAGTCCGCGTCGGTGGTGCACACTGCGGCAGCACGCGAGCGCGTGTCATTAGAGAGTTTTAGCCCAGCGGGTTTACGGCTAGCGGAGCGGAGCGGGCGAGCGGAGACACGACTGCGCATGCGCACAACGCTGAGGCGGCCAGCGGTTTTACGGAGCAGCGTTTACGCCCGCTGGAAAGCACTCCCCAGCGGAGGGTATACACAGCGCGCGAGCGTGCGTAAGCGCGCGCGGGCGTGTATGGGAAATGCAAGATGGCAGCCGCGAACATGAACGCCGGCAGTTCTGCATCGACGACGGCGACTGCGGCGCTGACCCGTACATTAGTACTCAGTATATTATTAACAAATAATGTACTGAGAACATGTAATATATTTTTATTCAACATTTCTCGCAATATAAAAGCAAGCGTAATTCAAATTCATTTCTCAGTAACTCCTATTCGGACCACTAGGTGGGGAAGCAGAACGCCCCGCTCGAGCGGGTGAGTGATCCGCCGGGCTATGGTGGCCGGGCTAAAATTCCGGGCTAAAATTCTTTTTTCGTGAGCCGCTCCGCTGGCGCAGCGGTGGAGACCGCGAGCGGAGCGAAACGTAAACCCGCTGAGCTAAAACTCTATATTATCTTCGTGCGCGGGACACCTGCGCAGCTTGTACATTTTTATTGCGAAAGCGATACTGCTCGCACTTTCGGCCCATCGGTGGTCGTGGCGCCTCCTTACACAGCTGCGCGTCACGTGACCGTGTGACGTCACGTCAGACCGAGAGACGGGGCCCCAGCTCGCGGCATCGATGGTGGAGGCGAAGCTTTGCGCGCCGCTGCTGCGGCGCTACCGAGAGAGGGCGCTCGCTGGTGCGACGTTACGCTAGGAGGATAAATGGGGCTACAGCTCGGCTGCTCGCAGTGGTCGGCGCGCTGCCTTGCGCTATGTCGGATGATGTATAGCCATACGTTTAACAAAGGGCTGCCATGTCCGCACCATCAGCCGAACCAAGGCGCACTCGAGGGTATTGCTATCGCAATCTTCCAGGCTTAACCAAGCTAAGCCTTCAGCCAATCTTTTTGAACACCTTGACGTGTGTACCGCGCGTGCAAGAAGCGCTGAGCAGCCCGGTGCACCAGACCAGTAGCAAGCATTTACCAACGAACAGACTAGCGCCGTAACTTTGCTGAATTGCGCGGGCTATAGTTACTTCGTCCGCAGAAGTGAAGCCGGAAGTAGTGACGTCGTGCCAATTTGGGATGAGTCGTGGCAGCAGCAACAGCTACCCTGCCGGCCAACAATTAAAAATTTGCCCATCTCTACCGCCTTTACAACATCCATTCAGTCATTGCACATTTATTTATTCATTGCTTCATTTGTTTCTTTATACCAACCATGTTCCACGTTTCTGCTTCCTTTCACTCAGTGCTTAAAAGAGCGCTGAAACACGTTTCTAACGAATCATAAGATGGTCTCACTATTAACGTAAGTCGTCCCACGAATCCCATACCAAAAAAATTTTTTGAATCCTTCTACTATAAGTCGAGTTATCGTACTGCTACTGCTCCGCTAGCGCGCTGGAAGCTACACAGCGGATTCAAGTATTTCCCATAAAGGGTGCGGGAGAGAGGAACGTAGTACGGCAATTTGTACTTCAAAGGATAAGAAATTTTATTTTTTTCCCAAGGCTCCTCGTCCTCGCCTTCCATCGGTCCTCGTGCAGCTGTTTTACTACTCCACATTATTATTGCGATAGCACTTATAGTGATACTGCATGCAAATTTCCGCCGTTGGTGTCGGCGTGATGTTCCTTATAAAGTCCCACTGCAAAAAATGGCTGTGGCTTAGCTAAGGTTAAGCCCAGGATGCGAAGCATACTAGTCTTTATTTTAGTTGTTGAACCACTGTTTAGCCTGGTGAACTGCTGTTGCTTGGCTATATTTGGTTCGGCTAGACGAAGAAAGAACTCATGCGTTACTCTGCTTCGCCTTCAAGAGTGGAACGCGACAGCGTTCCCGTCGACCCGCCAAGGGGTGTAAGACAATGGGCTACGGCGCAGCGACTATGCGCCCCGCATTGGACGCGGTGAGCGTCGAGCAACGCAGCGTTCGGCGCGGCAACGAAATGTGCGCCTGAGCAAGCGACGCACGCCTGAGCCTTAGAAACAGCTCGTTTCTAGGGCAACACCGCATTCACTAGAGGCGCTTTTGTACCGCTTTGAAGCATCGTACTCGTGGCTCAGTGGTAGCGTCTCCGTCTCACACTCCGGAGACCCTGGTTCGATTCCCACCCAGCCCATCTTGCAAGAGTTGAGCCAAAGCCACCTAGAAAAGCAGTCTCTGTAGCACGCCGCAACCTTCGCTTCTCATTCCAACGAGCAGCTCTGTCTCCAGGAGGCATCTCACCCCGTGAGTGTCTAGCAGAGGCAAGTGCAGCTGCTTATATAACGCCGCGAGCGACGGCGCGAGTTGGAGCCCCGTTTCTACTCTGTAGTGACGTCACGGTGTCACGTGGTATTGAAGGCGACACCGCCGCGCCTGAGGAGCTGGGTTGAGCTCTCGTAATATGCTTCGCATAAAAAGAAATCGCGGTCGCGCGCCTCATGTTGTAGGGGTGATGGAAAGCATGCGAGGACGACCCGAGAAGTATGGTGGCTTGGTGTGGCTAAAACCCCTTAAACTTCGTAAAGTAGTGCCACGCTTTGAAGAATGCCACCTCCTCCTCGCGCGCTCTTGCCGAGGCCGACGCCGCGTCGCTATTGGCCTAATAGCATCACGTGGGCCCTCGCGCCGTGCATCAGCGCCATTTTCGCTCGAGAAGTGCCAACGGAGTGGCGAGGAGCGCATGTGGGCGCCGCTGCTACGCTCGAGCAGTGTAGGCGGCGCCACGGTCGAGGAGGGAGCGTGAAAGAGAGGAGAAACGAGGAGGAGTGAAGGCTGAGGAGGAGAGAGTCGCTACTTTACGATGGAGGCTTTAGGTGCGGCGGCTTCTCGCGCGCGCGAGGGAGGAACGCGTCAAGTGGGCGTGCCGACTTTTCGCGCGCACACTACGAGGGAAAAGGGAGAAGGTGCAGGGGGAGAGTAGCGCGCGTCTCCGCTTCTACTTCGGCTTCTGCTGCAGACGGCGCAGGCGCGCGCGTCGTTATCTTAGAAGTAATGCACGGTGGGTTCGAAGGCTAACCGACCTAAAGCCCCTTAAACTTCGTAAATAGTGACACTCTCCTCCTTCGCCTTCGCTCCTCCTCGTTTCTCCTCTCTTTCACGCTCTCTCCTCGACCGTGGCGCCGCCTACACTGCTCGAGCGTAGCAACGGCGCCAACATGAGCTCGTCGCCACTCCGTAGACGCTTCTCGAGCAAAAATGGCGCTGATGCATGGCGCGAGGGCCCATGTGATGCTATTAGGCCAATAGCGACGCGGCGTCGGCTTCGGCCAGCGCGCGCGAGGAGGAGGCGGCATTCTTCAAAGCGTGGCAGTACTTTACGGAGTTTAAGGGGCTTTAAACCGACCCATATGACTGATGGCTCCGTGTGCGCTGTGCTCTCGCGCGCCCGGTTTGCGTTGAAGCGAGAGGTTTCGCGAATGAGAATTCGCTCGCCACTGCTGCCGCGTTTCCTCACGCCCAGCGTTCTGACAGCGAGTGTCCGCGGTCACCGAGCGAGATATGTGCTCATGCGGGTCTGTGCGCGCGTGACGCCATGCTCGTTGTTTAGTTATGGTAAGCGAACGTTTGCAGTTCGTGCGGCCGATATAAAACTACTAACCTTACTTCCCATAGCTGTCTAACAATTTTGCTATCGCAATCAACGGGCGCGTTAAGTTACCGTACCCTCCGAACTCCAGAGCCACGCACTCGAACGCGTTTGGGCACGACGCCTTTGCAGCGTAGCTTAACGGCGATATTTTAGGCGACTGCGCCCGCGAACGCCCAAGCGTCATTTGGTGTTGGGCTGCTGAGCACGAGGTCGCGGGATCGAATCCCGGCCAGGGCGGCCGCGTTTTGATGGGGCCGAAATGCGAAAACGCCCGTGTACTTAGATTTAGGTGCACGTTAAAGAATTAAGACGGCAAGCTGGGCGAGTTGGTGATTGAACATGTTCCTATGGGTGGGCAGCGCAGGCCGGACGAAGTACGAGAGCAAGTACACAACACGAGTGCAGTGTTGTGTACTTTCGTCCTTTGTCCGGGTTGCGCTGCCCACCCATAGGAACACGTTAAAGAACCCAAGGTGGTCGAAATTTTCGGAGTCCTTCACTACGACATGCCTCATAATCAGAAAGTGGTTTTGGCACGTAAAACCCCATAATTTCTTTAGCACAGCGCCATCTGACGAGGTTTACGTCGCTTCCGCATTCGCTATCGCACTTAGCGCGCTTTGTGAACGTGGCACCGCTGACAAGCCGCTGCAGTTCTTGATCCACGATGGCGAGCTCGAGAAAATGGACGTACGGCGACGGGGGAAGCAGCAGCGGTCTGCGTTTGTGAGGAGCAAGCTGTTCGCTCCGCTATCAGAGGTACCGCACACCGCAGGAATTGTGCTTGCAGCGCGGTATGCCCACTGTCTGATAATTCATTGCATTCTAAAATTTGCATTGCCAAACCTGGAGTGATGAAAAAAGTGACGTCGAAATAACTGTTGCGCACAAGGGAGCATCCCCCATTAGATTATATGGCAGTCTGGCCACTAGCATGACCTCATGGATACGAGTGAGCAAGCTTTGTGCTATCTAGGTGGTGCTGGCATGAGCCCCCGCGCACCATCCCCCAGGCTGGAGCGCCTAGAGCTCGCTCCCTCTTCGCGCACCGGAAGTCGAGTTCCGCCGCTTAAGTTTACACCATGGAGCACGCTCTACCGACTTGAGAGAGTGCGCTCGAACTCCTAAGCCTAACGCGCCCAGTGCAATTCGCTATAGTTTCGCAGTTCCGCCGAAGCCGCGACTTTTTCCCCCATCCTTCATTCAATCCTTCGTGACAGTTTATGCGAAGCATATTACTAGAGCTCAACCCAGCTCCTCAGGCACGGTGGTGTCTCCTTCAATACCCCGTGACACCGTGACGTCACGACAGAGGAGAAACGGGGCTCCAACTCGCGCCGTCGCTCGCGGCGTCGGCTTCAAGGCGGACCACGTGACACCGTGACGTCACGACAGAGGAGAAACGGGGCTCCAACTCGCGCCGTCGCTCGCGGCGTCGCGGCGGTATATAAGCAGCTGCGCTTGCCTCTGCTAGACACTCACGAGGTGAGATGCCTCCTGGAGACAGAGCTGCTCGTTGGAATGAGACGCAAAGGTTGCGGCGTGCTACAGAGACTGATGAAGAGCGGAAAGAACGTCTGGCCAAGCGACGTGCTCAGTATGCGGCTCGGCGACAAGTTACTTACCAAGTTTAGCCACCAATTTGCTTCGCATCTGACTAGGTTTAACCAAGCTAAGCCTCAGCCATTTTTTTTTGCATGTGCTCTCAACGATGTCTTAGCGTGCTCCGGAAGTTTCGACAACGTGCTGCGTTACCGTGGCGTTCGCAGACGGCAGCGCTTGCGGTTCCCACGCCCAACGAGCCCGCGGGGCAGACGCATCTCGTGTCCTCGCATATGGAGCCACTGGTGCAGGTGGAGTCCTCGATGCAGCCTGCGAGCAGTCGACGACAGATGGCGTGCGGTGGCGCCATTGATTCGCGGAACGCCGCCGCGTGCTGTGGCAAAGCCTGACGTAAAAGAATGCACTGACGCTGATGTCGCATTCCGCGAATGCAAAAAAATCGCGCACACACACACGCACACACACACGCATACACACACACACATACACACACACATACATACATTTATATATATATATAGTTAGAATATATATATATATATATATATATATATATATAGAATATATAGTTAGAATATATATATATATATATATATATATATATATATATAGTCATATAATGAGAAGCCAACAAACACTGACACCAAGTACAACATAGGGAAAATTGCATGTGCTTAATAAATGAAATAAAGTAATGATAAATTAATGGAAATTAAAGTGGATGAAAAAACAACTTGCCGCAGGTGGGAACCGAACCCACAACCTTCGCATGTCGCGTGCGATGCTCTACCAATTGAGCTACCGCAGCGGCGTTTCCCCATCCACTTTCTTGGGTATTTATGTGTACTAGTAGAACCCTGGGAGTGTTAGCCAGCGCCCCCACTCACAGACCTTGGCGGCGGACGTGGAACGTCTTTTTTGCCGCAGGCGTCACGAGAACGTGATCTTTTCGGGTGAAGGCAACTGGTCAATAAACCCACATATGCTACCTGAAGGCATCAATGTTGCCGGATTCGAGACCCTCGTTAGTAATAAACGTGAAGAAAGGGGGTTAACCAAGGGGCCCGATATTTATTAGTCATATAATGAGAAGCCAACAAACACTGACACCAAGTACAACATAGGGAAAATTGCATGTGCTTAATAAATGAAATAAAGTAATGATAAATTAATGGAAATTAAAGTGGATGAAAAAACAACTTGCCGCAGGTGGGAACCGAACCCACAACCTTCGCATGTCGCGTGCGATGCTCTACCAATTGAGCTACCGCGGCGGCGTTTCCCCATCCACTTTCTTGGGTATTTATGTGTACTAGTAGAACCCTGGGAGTGTTGGCCAGCGCCCCCACTCACAGACCTTGGCGGCGGACGTGGAACGTCTTTTTTGCCGCAGGCGTCACGAGAACGTGATCTTTTCGGGTGAAGGCAACTGGTCAATAAACCCACATATGCTACCTGAAGGCATCAATGTTGCCGGATTCGAGACCCTCGTTAGTAATAAACGTGAAGAAAGGGGGTTAACCGAGGGGCCCGATATTTATTAGTCATATAATGAGAAGCCAACAAACACTGACACCAAGTACAACATAGGGAAAATTGCATGTGCTTAATAAATGAAATAAAGTAATGATAAATTAATGGAAATTAAAGTGGATGAAAAAACAACTTGCCGCAGGTGGGAACCGATTAATTTCCATTAATTTATCATTACTTTATTTCATTTATTAAGCACATGCAATTTTCCCTATGTTGTACTTGGTGTCAGTGTTTGTTGGCTTCTCATTATATGACTAATAAATATCGGGCCCCTTGGTTAACCCCCTTTCTTCACGTTTATTACTAACGAGGGTCTCGAATCCAGCAACATTGATGCCTTCAGGTAGCATATGTGGGTTTATTGACCAGTTGCCTTCACCCGAAAAGATCACGTTCTCGTGACGCCTGCGGCAAAAAAGACGTTCCACGTCCGCCGCCAAGGTCTGTGAGTGGGGGCGCTGGCTAACACTCCCAGGGTTCTACTAGTACACATAAATACCCAAGAAAGTGGATGGGGAAACGCCGCCGCGGTAGCTCAATTGGTAGAGCATCGCACGCGACATGCGAAGGTTGTGGGTTCGGTTCCCACCTGCGGCAAGTTGTTTTTTCATCCACTTTAATTTCCATTAATTTATCATTACTTTATTTCATTTATTAAGCACATGCAATTTTCCCTATGTTGTACTTGGTGTCAGTGTTTGTTGGCTTCTCATTATATGACTAATAAATATCGGGCCCCTCGGTTAACCCCCTTTCTTCACGTTTATTACTAACGAGGGTCTCGAATCCGGCAACATTGATGCCTTCAGGTAGCATATGTGGGTTTATTGACCAGTTGCCTTCACCCGAAAAGATCACGTTCTCGTGACGCCTGCGGCAAAAAAGACGTTCCACGTCCGCCGCCAAGGTCTGTGAGTGGGGGCGCTGGCTAACACTCCCAGGGTTCTACTAGTACACATAAATACCCAAGAAAGTGGATGGGGAAACGCCGCCGCGGTAGCTCAATTGGTAGAGCATCGCACGCGACATGCGAAGGTTGTGGGTTCGGTTCCCACCTGCGGCAAGTTGTTTTTTCATCCACTTTAATTTCCATTAATTTATCATTACTTTATTTCATTTATTAAGCACATGCAATTTTCCCTATGTTGTACTTGGTGTCAGTGTTTGTTGGCTTCTCATTATATGACTAATAAATATCGGGCCCCTCGGTTAACCCCCTTTCTTCACGTTTATTACTAACGAGGGTCTCGAATCCGGCAACATTGATGCCTTCAGGTAGCATATGTGGGTTTATTGACCAGTTGCCTTCACCCGAAAAGATCACGTTCTCGTGACGCCTGCGGCAAAAAAGACGTTCCACGTCCGCCGCCAAGGTCTGTGAGTGGGGGCGCTGGCTAACACTCCCAGGGTTCTACTAGTACACATAAATACCCAAGAAAGTGGATGGGGAAACGCCGCCGCGGTAGCTCAATTGGTAGAGCATCGCACGCGACATGCGAAGGTTGTGGGTTCGGTTCCCAGCTGCGGCAAGTTGTTTTTTCATCCACTTTAATTTCCATTAATTTATCATTACTTTATTTCATTTATTAAGCACATGCAATTTTCCCTATGTTGTACTTGGTGTCAGTGTTTGTTGGCTTCTCATTATATGACTAATAAATATCGGGCCCCTCGGTTAACCCCATTTCTTCACGTTTATTACTAACGAGGGTCTCGAATCCGGCAACATTGATGCCTTCAGGTAGCATATGTGGGTTTATTGACCAGTTGCCTTCACCCGAAAAGATCACGTTCTCGTGACGCCTGCGGCAAAAAAGACGTTCCACGTCCGCCGCCAAGGTCTGTGAGTGGGGGCGCTGGCTAACACTCCCAGGGTTCTACTAGTACACATAAATACCCAAGAAAGTGGATGGGGAAACGCCGCCGCGGTAGCTCAATTGGTAGAGCATCGCACGCGACATGCGAAGGTTGTGGGTTCGGTTCCCACCTGCGGCAAGTTGTTTTTTCATCCACTTTAATTTCCATTAATTTATCATTACTTTATTTCATTTATTAAGCACATGCAATTTTCCCTATGTTGTACTTGGTGTCAGTGTTTGTTGGCTTCTCATTATATGACTAATAAATATCGGGCCCATCGGTTAACCCCCTTTCTTCACGTTTATTACTAACGAGGGTCTCGAATCCGGCAACATTGATGCCTTCAGGTAGCATATGTGGGTTTATTGACCAGTTGCCTTCACCCGAAAAGATCACGTTCTCGTGACGCCTGCGGCAAAAAAGACGTTCCACGTCCGCCGCCAAGGTCTGTGAGTGGGGGCGCTGGCTAACACTCCCAGGGTTCTACTAGTACACATAAATACCCAAGAAAGTGGATGGGGAAACGCCGCCGCGGTAGCTCAATTGGTAGAGCATCGCACGCGACATGCGAAGGTTGTGGGTTCGGTTCCCACCTGCGGCAAGTTGTTTTTTCATCCACTTTAATTTCCATTAATTTATCATTACTTTATTTCATTTATTAAGCACATGCAATTTTCCCTATGTTGTACTTGGTGTCAGTGTTTGTTGGCTTCTCATTATATGACTAATAAATATCGGGCCCCTCGGTTAACCCCCTTTCTTCACGTTTATTACTAACGAGGGTCTCGAATCCGGCAACATTGATGCCTTCAGGTAGCATATGTGGGTTTATTGACCAGTTGCCTTCACCCGAAAAGATCACGTTCTCGTGACGCCTGCGGCAAAAAAGACGTTCCACGTCCGCCGCCAAGGTCTGTGAGTGGGGGCGCTGGCTAACACTTCCAGGGTTCTACTAGTACACATAAATACCCAAGAAAGTGGATGGGGAAACGCCGCCGCGGTAGCTCAATTGGTAGAGCATCGCACGCGACATGCGAAGGTTGTGGGTTCGGTTCCCAGCTGCGGCAAGTTGTTTTTTCATCCACTTTAATTTCCATTAATTTATCATTACTTTATTTCATTTATTAAGCACATGCAATTTTCCCTATGTTGTACTTGGTGTCAGTGTTTGTTGGCTTCTCATTATATGACTAATAAATATCGGGCCCCTCGGTTAACCCCCTTTCTTCACGTTTATATATATATATATATATATATATATATATATATATATATACGCACGCAGGGTGTCTATCAACCGGAAAAACAGGAAATTCGCAGGGATTTTCGATAGTACGAAAATACTGAGGAAAACTCAGGGAATTTGTGCTTCTATCGGGAAAAAATTAGCTGTAATGTTATTTAAAGGGAAAGACAGTCACGGTAATGGTGGCTCGAGTAACAGAGACGAATCGTAACGAAACTTGTCTGTCACCGTGTCGTCCACTGGAGGAGTTGCCATGGCAACCCCCCCCCCCCCAGTCGACTGTATACACGGCAGTGTTTACAGTCAACGACTGGCTTTCCGGACGCCCGATAACTCGGACGGCTTTGCGGCACCACCACGTACCTCGTATATAGTCAATGTATGCAAAAACGCCTGAAATTTCGGACCCAAGGACCCTTCGCCGTCTGACTTTCTTGCGCTTTTGCCGTGACCGCGGGGGTCCGAAACGGCAATAATCAAAGCCACCACCGCGGCAAAGCTAGGCCTAGCTACTCTGACGTTCGCTATTAAGCTTCTTGCCATTCGGTGCAGTGTTTTCCATTGAAAGAAGTCACCGCTGTCAGCAATGTCACCGACTCCGCCTTTGTGGTCCTCGCGATTAGCTTCGAAGCTCGGAATGTACGACGCGTTGCATATTGCCGGTTTTTGAAAGTTAGCTTCGTTTCAATACAGTACTGTTGCGCGGTGAAGCACACGCAAAAAGTATTGCGATGAAGCGTAACAAGCGGGGGAAGGGGCGATTGCCACGGGCACACAGAATGTATTCCTTAATTATACACGCGTGCACCCGCCATCTCCTATCCCAGTACGAGCACCGGTATGCCTAACACGTGTACTGACAGGCCTTCAGCGCCTTTTCGGATGTGCCTTGGGTGATTTGAGCTCTTAAATGCAGTGAAAAACATGAATTCATTTTTTCGAACAGTCCGACTTTTCGGACCATTTCAGGGCCCCTGAGGAGTCCGAAAATCGGACGTTGACTGTAAAACTGACCAAGAGGATATCCCTCATCTATACGAAAATAAACTTTTTAAAGCAGTGAAACGCAACACTGAGATGTGCGCGGGCTAAGAGTGTGTTAGGGCAGTCGAGGTCGACTTTCCAGCTGTTGAGGGAGAATCTCACTTGCGACAAAGTTTTGGCCTCATACCAATGAATTCGCTATCAATGGCTAGAAATAGCTCACATTAAAAATATTAGCTTTTTTATGTATCTCCGTTTTATTCGTATTTGAGAACGTTCGAGTCGATTTTTAATGGGTTTTACTATTGTCGCTGTGCATTCTAGTAACCCATCTTTTCTGCATTATTTTTGAATAAAACAAACACTACTCCTTACTATTTAAACTGTATTAAGTCGTTTTTTTATTTTTTTAAGATGCTTAGTAGAGAGCGACAGCATCAGGGGACATGGTGACAACCTGTCTTCATATAAAACAAAGTTCCGGGTCACTCAGCGAGCTTTGCAAGGGCACTCCCGTAAAACCTGGACAACTGAGGAAATTTGGAAATGTTAACTTGGTAGACACCCTGATTTATGTATATGTATGTGAACGAGAAGACACGGAACCGAGTGGCCCGATTTTTATTAATCATATAATGAGTCAGCAAATATATATAAGGATAAGCGTTCATGGCAACTGTATCGGTGTTTGAGTAAGGCTTGCAAATAGGTTATGCGGAAGCCCGCAAGACGAGAAAAGTTTCATCAAAAATAAATTTCTCATCCAGCCGATTGCGCAACACTAAGAAAAGCCAAACGAGTTTCTCGGACGGAAAGCTTCGCAGTTGACGAAAAAAGAAATTGGTTGATTCCTCTTTCAGAGAAATTGTTTCACGAAAGTGAAACCTGTATTCCAAGAAGCAGCGGGCATTTTAGTCGCACATAAACGAAGTCTGTAAATATGTGCCCAGCCATTTATTAATCCCAGTTCAACTCGATGCAGGGCGAGGCAGTGGCGTGCAATAGCAAGCACGTGACACTTGCGCTGCTGGTCTCCATCTCCTTTCTTTTCTCCCCTTAAACCCCTTCCCCTGCGTAGGGTAGCAAACCGGACTTGCGTCTGGTTGACCTCCCTACCTTTCCTTCCTTTTAATGCGTCAGCGTTAAGGAGCTCGTGTCGCAGAAAAGCCGGTGTCGTCGGCGTCGTCGGCGTTGGCCGTGAGCGATAAATCCCAGCAGCCACTTCATGAATAAAAAACAACTTGCAACATGGGCTGGGTGGGAATCGAACCAGGGTCTCCGGAGTGCGAAACGGAGACTCTACCACTCAGCCACGAGTTTTTTTTCTTTATTTACCACTCAGTCACGAGTTCGATGCTTCAAAGCGGTACAAAAGCGTCTCTAGTGAATGCGGTGTTGCCTTAGAAATGAGCTGTTTCTAAGGCTCAGGCGTGCGTCGCTTGCTCAGGCGCACATTTCGTTGCCGCGCCGAACGCGGCGCTGCTCGACGCTCACCGCGTCCGATGCGGGGCGCGTAGTCGCTGCGCCGTAGCCCACTGTCTTACACCGCTTGGCGGGTCGACAGGAACGCTGTCGCGTTCCACTCTTGAAGGCGAAGCTTAAGCGTCCTCCAATTTTTTCATCCTTCAATCCTTGCGCTGCTGGCAGCGTAAACAGCACCCCACGTATACACGCACGCCTCATAGGTATGCATCCGACACGACAGTGAATGCGCGAGTGGCAGAACTGCATCGTTCGAGTTCTGGAGGTATCGCGCTGGCCCGCCCATGCACGTGTTCAAATGTGACCCAACGAAATGCCATCCTGAGGTGACGGTTGTCGGGCATCACCTTCGAAACGTACGAACAAACAAATACACAAACGAACACACGAACGCGCAACCAAACACAAACAAACATACAAACGCGCAAACAAACACACAAACAAATACACAAACAAACAAACGCGCAAGGAACACGCCAGAAACCCCTTAAGTCTTTTGGACGCCGACTGAGTTCGGTCGCGAGGAAACTTACTATAGTGCTATCATCTTCACTGCCCTATACGTGTACAGGTTCCCGGCAACCTTTTATACAGAATTACTGAGTGCTAAAACAAATGCTACTTATATACTCGATATGCAGCAAGCACATATCGTCAAGAGCGCAATTCCTTTATCAAAACAAACCTGTCTATCCATTGCGCGCCTATTTTTCTAATCGTTAGGTGGGCACAAAACAGCACTGTGTTGACCGCAAGACTAAGCGCTACCAGCTCCACTACCCTTACAGGTGTCCAAGATTTACTCAGTGATAAGACCCGTCGTACCTAAATATCCTAAACTGCTACGAATATACGCCATGAAGAGCACATTGTCAATCAATTAAATGAAGCAAACCTTTCTAACCTTTAACTGCCTACTTACCAAATCATTAGGTAGGCACAGAAACGGCAAAGTATTGCCATTTCGCGGGTTAGCGTGAAGACGATTGCGTGACGTGCGTACATGGGACGGGCTTTCGGTGGAGCCCGGCGTAAAACGCATTTCAAGTTAAAATCGTTCTGTTTCGGGTATCGAAGACGCGAGATTCATCTCATTTCCGCGGGGCAGTCTCAATACCGTCCTGAGCTAACCAGGAGAAATAGATCGTGAGACCTATAGGCCGAAATAATCTATAGCTCGAATCACATCGGCATTGAATGTGGCTGTTCAGTTCCGCTGACGCCCTCAAGGTGGAGGTTAAGCTTCGTGAAAGGGCAAATTGCCGCAGTCGGACGGACGGCAAGTATAGCCCTTTAACGAACCTTCCTCCACCTTGCCGCTTTCTGCAGAACTGATTCTCGTACCATATTCGGCGTCCCTGTGATTAGAACTACCGAGTAATCCGGTCTCGCGCTGTCATCCGCTATAGCCTTCTCGTTTGCTCAGGTAGCAGAGCGACTGCCCCGGAAAGGTGTTGGTCCCGCGTTCGATACTCAGGAGCGGCGCGAATTTTTCCTTCAACTTCGAAGCTTTCCTTCTGAGAAACCCTTATGTATTTCCGTCACAGTTATTTTTTTATTTCATGATGTCCCAGTAAGTGCTCCATTACAGAACTCAAGTGAATCATTTGGACGTTTATACAGGCGACCGGCCTTTATCGAGACTGATCTTACGGGCAAAATGGATGCCACCGTCATACTGCTCGGTTGAAGCAGATACATATATAGCGAGTTACGAAGTATTATTGCTCAGAATAAAACTCAATTGGTAGAGCATCACACGCGAAATGCGAAGCTTGTGGGTTCGGTTCCCACCTGCGGCAAGTTGTTTCTTCATCCACTTTAATTTCCATTAATGTATCCTTTCTTTACTTCATTTATTGAGCACAAGTAATTTCCCCTATGTTGTCCTTGGTGACAGTGTTTGTTGGCTTCTCATGATATGACTAATAAAAATCAGGCCCCTCGGTTAACCCCCCTTCCTTCTCGTTTATTTCTGAGAATGTTATTCAAGAACAACGTTACATCGTGGGGATTATATGTCCCGGTAATCTTTATTTTTTTCGGATTTACGTAGAAATCGCTTTGGCAAAGCGTTTCGCACGAACTTGCTGTATTTACCTCTCGGGTAACCGCAAACGCCACCCACCAGCACCGTGCCGACAATACAGGTGCATTTCCCCAGTAGGCACTCTAAGTTCCGTGATCCAAAGCCCCCCGCGCAGTCGGCCTTGTCCTTGCAGACTGTTACAAAGAAAAAAAAAATTGAGAGGACGCCACGAATCAGTGTCGATCTCTTGACCTGGTAGCAGGGCTTTAAAGGGACACTAAATCGAAACAATAAATCAGTTTAGACTAACGAAGCGTTGTTTGAGAACCCTGCAGGCAGCCATTTAAAAAAGATAGTTTGATTATTAGATGAGAAAATGAAGGTTCAAGTATCAGTATTTGAATTTCGCGCCGAAACCCCAGCGCCGATACGTCAGCGTGACGTCAGGGATTGCAATGTATGTTTTCGCATTTGGGCCGCATTGGCTGAATAAAGGTTCCCGAAACTTGTCATGTTTATTATTTGGTTCCTTTAGAACACAATGTAGTCAATCTGTACCGCTATATATAGTTGGTAGGGCCTAGAAGATGCCATAAAAATCCAAGACGTCACAGCCCCCAGAAGCGGGAACTTAAGTAGGCGTCGCCACCCGTATTTCGTTCTTGCGCTTTTTCTGGCTTACCAAACGTCTTATCGTTGTAAGAGGGGTGTTTTTGGTGTTGTAGAACGGTAATTTACTGACGCAGAAGAAATCATTTTTCACTTTAGTGTCCCTTTAAACAACTACAAACGCAATTTTATTGGCGGAGCCAATATATCCGAGGCTGTTATAGGAAGAACGTAGCGTGATCAAACATGAAAGGCAAGAAATATGAAACACCATATGAAAAAAAACAAACAGGAAAATTAAGCCAGGGACAGCACAGGGAAAATTATTATGTTTATTGAAATATGCAAATAATAGGGAAGAAAAAAGGAAAGGAAAGCGCGCGAAAAGCCAGAAATTTGCCACATGTGCAAGCTGTGTGCTTGTGTGTGCTTGTGTGCGTTTGTCTTTTCTTGGGGCACGCGTAAAGACTTACGTAACCAGTCGTTGCGCTACCGTGAAAATGATGGGTATAATTGCCCGGATTTGCCTATAATCGCTCTTGCGGCTTCGGACGTCATCATGGAGTTCCTTATTGCGCCTCATCTTTCTCCATTTGCAAGCTGTTCTCCTTATTGTGGCTCATCTTTCTCTTATTGTGGCTCATCTTTCTCCATTTAAACTGTACTAGTTTTATAATTCCAACAATGTCATATGAGACTCTGCACACGTGCTTAATAATTACAGATTGCATTTATTAGCGCCATTTTCTGAAGAAAACGATCAAGTGGCAGTGTATAGAAAGTCGCCCGAAACGAGACAAAGCAGTGTTTATTTAGGCCAGTCCGCGTACTAGGCACGATTACAACGTTGAACCGAACTGTCAGCCTTCCAGCCCAATGACATCGAAGTTCCTGCTATATAGCGATTTCTCTAGGAAACTGCATGCAATTTCTACACGTAATTGCCATGCTGACTGAACGGCAACACTTCCAGAGCTCCCGCAGGCAATAACATAGAAGTTCCGGCTAGCAAATTTTGTTTTATTCTAGGAGAACACATGTATGATTAAAGCAACCATGCAGATAATCATGAACCACAAAGTGAACTCACGCTTGGTGCAGTACAGCTCGCGGCTCTGAAACCTGTTGCCGGCGCCGCACTCGCAGCGACCATCGGTGCAGTTATTCATGAACCTTCGGCAGTCCCAGTTGTTTTCGCAAAAGGTGTCGCCAGTGTCTGCGTGCCAGTAAAAAAAGGATGATAAAAACGACGTGCAGCACGAAGGGCAAGGACTGCGACAGACACTACGCTGTTTGTGTGTCTGTGTGTGAATCTCAGTCCTTGTTCCTTCGAGCTGTACTTCGTTTTTATCATGAATCGCCAAGATTACAAAAGAAAGATATATATCACCTGGACACCCGCTCACACCCTCGCGGAGGACGGCAACAACGAGGCGGCACATGACGCGGCTCGAGGGCTCACGGACCGAGCCGCAGTCGCAGGTGACGCCCCGACACCCTCCGGACGTGACGGTGCGGTAAATGAGTGGGAGTGGGTGGACAGAATGACAACATATAATGACATTACGAAACATTATAGGTTACAGAGGTGCATATTCCCGCGACCTCACGCAAAATTGACAAAAAAGCAGTCTGTCGCATGGCGGCAGTTACAAACTAGGACGTACCCGAATCCTGCGATCTCGCACATCATATATCCGGATGTATATCCTACGGACAAATGCAGAACATGTGAGTCCAGAGCCACTCTGGAGCATATATTATGGGAATGCCGAGGGCTAAATAGCAATAAAGAAAACGCGGTCTCTAGCAGCAGCCTTCGCACGCGCTGGGAAGCCGCGCTGGGAAGCCGCGCTGCTCAGCCCCGCCCTCGAAGATCAACTATGGGCCGTCCAGCGGGCCGAGGATGCCGCCAGGACCCAACAACTCCTGGCCGTCACCTAGGCGGGCCCTTTGGCCCTCCCCACCAACTCGCAGGGCACACAATAAAGTTCTTTCCTCCTCCTCCTCGCCAACTAGCGTGTGATCTCAGTCCTTGTTCCTTCGAGCTGTACGTCGTTTTCATCATGAATCGCCAACTAGCGTGTGAATCTCAGTCCTTGTTCCTTCGAGCTGTACCTCGTTTTCATCATGAATCGCCAACTAGCGTGTGAATCTCAGTCCTTGTTCCTTCGAGCTGTACGTCGTTTTTATTATGAATCGCCAACTAGCGTGTGATCTCAGTTCTTGTTCTTTCGAGCTGTACGTCGTTTTTATCATGAATCGCCAACTAGCGTGTGATCTCAGTCCTTGTTCCTTCGATCTAGCTGTACGTAGTTTTTATCATGATTCGCCAACTAGCGTGTGAATCTCAGTCCTTGTTCCTTCGAGCTGTACGTCGTTTTTATCATGAATCGCCAACTAGCGTGTGAATCTCAGTCCTTGTTCTTTCGAGCTGTGCGTCGTTTTCATCATGAATCGCCAACTAGCGTGTGATCGCAGTCCTTGTTCCTTCGAGCTGTACGTCGTTTTTATGATGAATCGCCAACTAGCGTGTGATCTTAGTCCTTGTTCCTTCGAGCTGTACGTCGTTTTTATCATGAATCGCCAACTAGCGTGTGAATCTCAGTCCTTGTTCCTTCGAGCTGTACGTTGTTTTCATCATGAATCGCCAACTAGCGTGTGATCTCAATCCTTGTTCCTTCGAGCTGTACGTCGTTTTTATCATGAATCGCCAACTAGCCCGAGCAACCAGCCAAAAACAAAAGATGGCCGGGCTTTACGTGCGAGACGTGAGCCCGAGGCTTGTGCCGAAGTCCTTGGGACCCTTTCGTCTTCCAACGTAGATGTGCCCGTGCGCTTCGAGCATGCGAAGCTATTAACTTTGCGCGTTTCTCTGATTAAGCTGCCCGCCGAGATGTCGCTACCGGCGTATCCGCTGCCATCGCCTCTTCGGCAATGTGGTATTCCACAAACGGTGATGCGTCTAAAGACAAGACGAAACTCTCTGCTTGCTAGAGAGATTTAACGCTACCGTATTACTATACACGAACAGTTGTGAGCCGGTGTGCGGTGACGGCGATGACGATTTATTGGCATCACCTTTGAAACTGGGCTGTAACAGCTAGTCACCTAGACTGCTTGAGTTAATCAGGTATGCGATCGCATGCTTTTTATTCCAGCATTTTGTATACGATTCCTTAATATACTTGTTTCTAAAAACTTCTCTATCTACCGCGTACCGCTGCCTACGCCTGTAACGGATCTGGTCGTATCCGTCTCTTTCCTTTTTTTTTGATACTTCCATCCACTTCACATCCAAGCGCGTATGGAAGGTGCACGTCACCTATGGGTCTCACTGGGTGAATATTTTTGCGTTTATTACGATGGGCTGATAGGTCTCCTGAATGTCGCTGGAGCAGAGACATGCGCCATCTTGTTGCGAATATTTGTTCTGGCATGTTATTATCCTCAGGCAACCAAGTCGGAAACAACGCTGCAGATTAGCGACATCTTGTGACACTTCGTCTAACCACAGGGCCTTATACACGTTTTCCTCTTACATCAGTGTTCTTGACATTGTTAGGCACTCTTAGAATAGCGTTAGTCGCCATGCATACGTTAAACGCAAGCACATTTGCGGGAAGTTACAACGGTGTGCGTGCTGTGAATACTTTTAGTTTGACGTATACAGGAACGCAAACGTAAGGAATACAGGGCTCTGCATCTCTCGCTGCGCCTGTTCGAAAACAAAGTTTTACGCTCACCGCTGCCCTGTTCTTCATCAAATATTGCTGAAAGATCGCATTTTGGAGTCAACGTCGTTTAGTATAAAACTCACCACAGTGAATTGTCCGGTGTCTAAGAAAAAAAAATGCGAACTCACCTTCACTAAAGGGGATGCGAGCTGCTACAGCGAAGACGCTGGCATAAACTCGCGTCGCCGCCTGCCGGCAGCTGCAGAAAGCAGTCGGTCAGGGAGGTTTGTTTGCCGCGTGTTCCAGGAGCGAGCAACACGCGGCAAACCTCTCTGATCCTTCGGGAATTTTCGCTCACGGTCACCGCCGGACGCCGACACCGGCTTTTGCGAGACGCGGGGTCCCTGTAACGCTGCCGCGTCACATTACTCGCGGCGCCCCGCGCGCACTCACACGAGAAGGGCGTGATGACGATCGTCGCGTTGACCAATAGCGTTCCGTTTGGGAGCGTGTACGAAAGACTGGCGGACGCCGTGCGGCCGCCCAGGTCCATCCGGGAACTGGCGAACATCAAGTTGCTAGCGCTTCGGGGAAAAAAAAAGAAAAAAAAATTGTCTCACATTATCGCGCACCTTGACCCTTGGTTAAGTTATACAGTTCTTTTTTTAGACAACACATTCTTTTAATGAAAAAAGGCTATGACAACGAGACAACTGTCGTCTTCGCATACGAGCTCTACGGCGAGGCGGAACTAATTTGCCGCTGCTTAAGTTACTCTTGGAAGACTAACCCCCGTATTCACAAATGCATCTTAACTTGAAGCCTACGCTTGACTTGATTTATATGACCCCTATCGTGAAAGTCCCGAAGGAAAGACCATGAGCGTCTTGGGCACGTTCCCGCCACGCGTCAGTTATATCAAGTCAAGCACGGGCTTCAAGTTAGCACACATCTCTGAATACGGCGGTAATCAACGAAAATTGGTCAATTAACTTTTGTATTATGCGAAGCATATTAACGTAGGTTTCGGGCCTTCGCGCGAAGCCCGGCGGTGGCCACCATTGACCTTGAAGTGGGGTAACGTGACATGACGTCACGTGATGACGTCACACAAGCTGCAGATGGGGCCTCATATCGCGCCGTCGGTCGCCTCCCGGCGGTGGCCACCATTGACCTTCAAGTGACCTTCAAGTAGGCCACGTGACATGACGTCACGTGATGACGTCACACCGGCTGCAGATGGGGCCTCATATCGCGCCGTCGGTCGCCTCCCGGCGGTGGCCAACATTGACCCTGAAGTGAGATCACATGATGTGACGTCACGTGATGACGTCCCACCGGCTGCAGATGGGGCCTCATATCGCGCCGTCGGACGTCGCCCGGCGGAGGCCTCCACGCTTCGGTTCGCGCTGTCGCGCGCAACGCGGCGGCGGCGCCACCATCGGTGCATCACGTGATATGTGACGTCACGCCAGGGATGAAGCGGCGCGCGCCCGCCGTCGCGTCAGTCTCTGTGCGCCCGCAACCGCGCCAGCGTCTTTGCGCCGGGCGTGTATGCGGTCAAGATGCCTCCAAACGCTAAGGATACGCTAAGGTTAAGCCCAGTGGATGCTTCGCATCCACTGGGCTTAACCTTGATAAGCCTCCAATTTTTTTTATTATTTACGTCGCGGAAGTTATTTACATGGAAACCCTTTATGGCGTCACAATTTATGGCATAGCAGTTTTACAGAAATGCAAAGAAATCCCACGTAATTTCAGACATTCATAACCAGAATTGAAGGCATTGAAGGAATTGATGTGTCCAGGCAATGTGGAGGCTGTGTGCATCCCTCTGCGCCTCAGATGTCAGCGCCCCGTAAAGAAGTGTGGGGCGACGTTCTCAGTGCTAGCATGTCTCGAATTAATTCTGACATGATAGACAGATAGACATGATAGACATGATAGAGGTCAACATCCACAAAGATCCGTTAAGTACTTTCCATGAAATTGTTTCCCATTATCGACTGGGCAGGAGGACATTTCCACCCCCTCACCCTAAATTGAACAAACCTCAGGCTAGCACCCTCAGACTTCCGCAAACCCGTTCGTGTCCCACTCCTCGGTCTCTTAACAGGATAGATTCTGCCCACTCACAGCAGTCGTGCCCCAAATGTGGTCACGACTCGTGCTCTTTTGAACACATGATGTGGCTGTGCCCAGCCCTTAACGCCTCTCCACCCATCACGAAAGAACAATGGCAGGAATCTCTCAAGAGCAGCAATCTCCACATCCAACTCCAGGCTGTCCAGAGGGCCCACGACACTGCGGCGGGACTTCACCTTCCGGTCTCATCCTGGGTGGCGCCACCGACTTGATCTTCAGGAGCCTTCAGTTTTAGCTCCCCAAGATCTCAGTACCTCAGGACTCAAATAAAGTTCTTGTTGTGTCACGTCATGATAGACAGCGATACATGCATGCTTGCCAGGCAGAGCGTCCCGTATCTGTAGCTGCCGCGAGTTGGTCGAGGCGTTTGGTTTCAAGCTTGCTCGCGCTGGTCATCGCGAGGAGTTTTTGATTGGCTTACGCCCGTTGTTAATCCGCCGTGGTTGCTCAGTACCTATGGCGTTGGGCTGCTATAAGCACCAGGTCGCGGCATCGAATCGCGGCCACGGCGGCCGCGTTTCGATGGGGGAGCGAAATGCGGAAAACACCCGCGTACTTAGATTTAGGGGTGCACGTGGAAAGAACCCCCAGGTGGTCGAAATTTCCGAAGTCTCCCCACTACGGCGCGCCTCACAATCGGAAAGTGGTTTTGGCACGTAAAACCCAATAAGTTTTTTTTTTGCCCGGTAGTTGGAGAAGTATGGGAGAGGCCTTTGCCCTGCAGAGGGCGTAACCGGGCTGATGATGATGATGATGATGATGATGATGCAGTCGTAGGAGCGGGCCTTCCCTCTATTTATTTAGTTTATTTTACACCGCAAGAGGGAGCAAGAGTTTGAAAAGGGGCGTTTAGGTCTGATGTCACGTGATAATATGAATGATCCTTAAAACATGAGGGTGCATTAAAGTGTGACTGTCTGTAAGTCCGCTATTTAAACAACTGCCCCTAGGGCACTCATAGAAGAATAATTAATTTGAGTGGGGGGAATTAGTCGTCCGAAGCTCATTCTATTAGCGTCAATGTAATTCCGCCTCGCCTGTGAACTCTTCTGCAAGAACGCTACGTTTTTGTATGTGTAGCTTGTAAAAAATAACCTTTAGTTATAGACAGAGGATACATAAGTGTTATAGATGTATTATTGTCGCATCCCTTGATGGCACGTGGTTTCGAGCTCGAAATACGCTTTGTTCAGGACGGGCTTGCGAAGAAACGTAAATCCGCGGATAAATGGAGACCCTCGCCAGATGTTTGAAAATTTGAGCAACTCGTACATCAAATGCAGTGAAGATGCGTAAGGGAGTTTTCGCACCCTTCGGGAGTCTTAGGACACTGGCTGTGAGCGAAATCTCTTTGAGACTTTACAAACGCTTCACTACATAAGCTACGATTCCTCCGCTATATCCGAGTTCCTTCTAGCGCGCTTCGGTATACGAGTTCTTTGCACTTCGCAGTTTGCTATTTCTGACGCCTGTTCTTGCGTGATGCGCTCGCTTCGCTCGGTATCTATGCGATTGTGCATCCTCGATACAGACTTCGCCACCACACACTCCTTCACCGTCGCCCACTGCCTCCGCAAGAAAACCGTCGTGAAACTGTACGCAGCTTCGCTGCAATTGTTTCTCAAATGCGGACCTCACTAAAGACTCATTAAAGTACGTTGCGTTCGATGAGATCTCGATACCCTGTTCCGTGTAGCGATCGGTGTGCAGTGTGTAGTAGACGTGGCAGGCGTCGCACGCGACCCCTGGTGCACCGAATTTGAAACTATAGTAAGCTGACGTGGCCTCCGAGATCGCGCCCGGGGATGATCTCGGAGGCCATGAAGCTGATGAAAAGAAGGCGTTGTAGCGGGACGGCGCGCGTCGTACGCAGGCCATGCGCTTGAAGGACACTTCACCAGGTGTGGCCATTTTTGAGCTGGCAAGCGCTGTGCATACGATGCGCGCTAACAACCGTGCCTGCTAAGTATTACATCCCTACGCGATTCGGAAAGAGTTTGAATTTCATGCCAAACGCCGTTTGCCCTTCCCCAAGCGGCCGCCGCGCTCCTAGCCGGAACGATGACGTCAATCGCACGAGTGCGCCTACGTAGATGGCAGTACTGTGACGTCGCTCCCAGTGACACGTGACTTCGAGAATTGTTCAAGGTAACATCAGTTATTTGTTTCACGTGTTGCTTCAACAGACGAATTAAAGTATAGAGAAATAATAAAACGTGCAAACCGAATGCCTGCGTGTTTTTGCTTTACTTAGTACCGTAGCGAGAGCTATGCACTTCCGTTTCGTCTGCTTGTTTCCACATCATGCAGTCGCGCGCGCAGAGAACGAAACTATGCGATTTTTCACCGAGTTCCAGTGCCGCGATCATGCTCTTTAATCCTCTCGCGTCTGTCTCAGCGCTCGTGATTGTGCCACTGACTTATACCACTAATACGTTTCGGAGCCGTTACGGCAACAAGATTAGCGCCATATCATAATAAGGAACTTCCCGTCATAATGCGCTAGGCAAGTGAGACGTCGCTCTCAACAGAAAAATGACTGTCAACTTACGTGACGCTGAAAAAAAAAAACGATCGAGCGGGTCAGTCAGTGACAAAAGTGGCAGCGTTGCTCAATTTTAATGACGTAAGGCTACCACTAGGACTACTTGACTGCAACACAGCAGTAATTAGCGATATGCGTGCACAAGACGTCCGCTGACCGCTAATGCTTGGTTCAAGTACATTAGAATTGTATGCTCACTTTTATTACACCAAACATTTCTGTTTTAGGAAAATAAGGAATTATCTAAAGAAAGCAAACTTGAACGAATTATTAATCTATGGCCGTACAAGTAAATTTCGGTTCTACAATAACAAAGCGGTCACTCTGACAGTGACAGGAAGCTTCCTTAGATAAAACATGACGCAAAAGGTGAAAGGCGAACCGCGAGGCTGCCCCAAGGTTTTCGCTCCAGCATGCTGTGACGTCACATAACCTTACAGCGTCTGCTTGGACATAGCTAACTATTTGATAAAAAAATGACCATTGTGCTCTGACTGCACCAGACACCGAACCATTAAATTTATGAAAATTTTTGCTGCGCCGAAACGGACCAGAAAGGAGGAAATCCTTTGAAAACCATGACGTAACACCGGTCACCTGTGAGTGAACAAACGATATCTCTGCAGCCAACGTTCAACAACAGGACTTGTTTTCGTCAGATCCTACAAGTGACGTTTGCCTTTGTTGACAAGGCCACTTAAACGTTCGCATGAGAGACATGCCTTTTCCACCCTAGCCGATCGTGTCAAGTCCTTCCAGTAAACCACCGTCCCGATTTAATGATACCAAAGTGGTTTACTGACGCCGTTGTTCCTGGATAAGATACGAGAGCATGAAGTCCGGCCTTTACGTTCTAAAGTAGCGTAAAAAAAGCTTTTACTAAGTAAAATTTATAAATAATGATCAATATCTTTCTAGTCTTACATACGTCGGCTCTATAAGTGGACACTAGCCCATAATCACTCGCTAATTATGTTTCCGGGTTATAAATTTCCCCACTTTCTCGTCTACTCACACGCTTCGGTAGCTACTCATACTTCGACTTTTACCCACATACTCTGAACACTCACTCGATCGCTTTCATGCTCACGTTAATTCACAGTTTCGAGCATCTGCTCGCTCTCATGCTTTTGTCCAATGATCACCATTGGTCACCGCTTACTAGCCTTCGTACTCAAGTCCACTCGCTCGTCGCCGACAGTCCCCCACGATCACACTCACGTCCATACAAACTGACTGTCATTGACAGGCACTCACTCTCCATATACGCACGTCCCTTCAAACTCACTGGCAGCTCATTTCCGTTCATACCCACACACACCCTTTCGTAACTCACGTACCCACCCATCTATTCATTCAATCACTCATTCACCCACTTAATCATCCACTCACTCAGCCACCCACCCATTGGCACCTCACTCGCCCACCAAACTATTCATTCACTCACTCACTCACACACGCACCAACTCACTCACTCACTCACTCACTCACTCACTCACTCACTCACTCACTCACTCACTCACCCGCCTACCCACCCACCAACTCACTCATTCACACACTCACACACACACACACACACACACACACACACACACACACACACACACACGCCCATCCACTCACTCACTCATCACACGCTCACTCATACACACACACACGCTCACTCACTCACTCACTCACTCACTCACTCACTCACTCACTCACCCGCCTACCCACCCAACAACTCACTCACTCATTCACACACTCAGTCACACACACACACGCCCATCCACTCGCTCACTCATCCCACGCTCACTCACACACACACACGCTCGCTCGCTCGCTCGCTCGCTCACTCACTCACTCACTCACTCACTCACTCACTCACTCACTCACTCACTCACTCACTCACTCACTCACTCACTCACTCACTCACACCTGAAGAAGGAGCCGCTTGAGCTCCGAAACGTCGGCGACTTTAACAAACTTTGTTTGGAATTTCTTTGCTCTTTCATTCAGCATAGAACGGATATGGCTCGTTCTCAAGAGTGAGTGTGCCGGCCTGTGCCGTTCTTAATCGATTCGGCGTCGCTCTTTCGTGCGCCGTCAGGCACCCTGCGGATCGGACACGTTTCACACTGGCTGCGAACCTTACTTGAGGATCGTGAGTGGCGTGAGCGTCGTTCCCTTGATGGGCTCCAAGAACGCGAAGCTGAACTCTCCGTAAAGCTCGTCCTTGGTGAAGTCGACGCTGAGCACGAACCGGCTGCTCTCCGTCATCACCAGGTGCACCTTGGCGAAGGGCGCGCTCGAGTTCACGATGCCGAAGTACTGGCCGTCCTGGACCTCGAACGCCTCGGCAGCTGCGCGCGCACCATTTTAACGCGACAGCGTTAAGGAGCTCGTGTCGCAAAAAAGCCGGTGTCTCCGGCGTCGGCGGCGTTGGCCGTGAGCGATAAATCCCAGCAGGCACTTTATGAATAAAAAACAACCTGCAAGATGGGCTGGGTGGGAATCGAACCAGGGTCTCCGGAGTGTGAGACGGAGACTCTACCACACAGCCACGAGTTCGACGCTTCGAAGCGGTACAAAAGCGCCTCTAGTGAATGCGGTGTTGCCTTACGAACGAGCTGTTTCTAAGGCTCAGGCGTGCGTCGCTTGCTCGGGCGCACATTTCGTTGCCGCGCCGAACGCGGCGTTGCTCGACGCTCACCGCGTCCGATGCGGGGCGCGTAGTCGCTGCGCCGTAGCCCATTGTCTTACACACCTTGGCGGGTCGACGGGAACGCTGTCGCGTTCCACTCTTGAAGGCGAAACTTAAGCGTCCTCCAATTTTTTTGTTTCCCGCACGGTGGCAGCACTTTGAGGTCACTTTAGAAAAAACTTCCGGTCGCGCGCTTTGTCACCCAAGTCGGCGAAAAAAGAAAATGCTTTTTTTCTGAGGCGTACTTGGCAAGTGCTCTTGGCCTGATCAAATAAAAGAAATAGCGCTACACAGCGGCTCGTAGTTGTACTGAATTTGGAGTGGAGGACGAGTACTTTTCGTAGACCCACGCATCAAGCTACTTTCGCTAAGTTGAAGCACTTTAAGGAGTTTGCGTTCAAATCTGGGGAATGTTATCTGGGGGTCCTGGAGTGAGCTTTTCCCCTCGCTGTGCCCTCACTTTTCTTATAGGCCGCAGTCTGAGGACGACGACGATTCGTACCTGGACGAACTCATCCCCCTCATATGCTGCACGATCCTGCTCCTGCTCATCATCATGATTATGCTGGTCATTATGGTGCCCGGCGCGTACGCAAGTGAATGCGACCGACGCTTTTTAGTTGTTTTTTCTTTTTTTTCTCAACGTTTTGGTATCCGTCAGTCAGCCAATCAGTCGGTTGGTCGGTGGGTCGGTCAGAAGGCCTTATTAAAAGGAGATTAGCCCCATGGCTTCAAGTGGGTGAAAGGTAAGAGGGAAATGCATCCACGGGGTGATGAAGTATGATCACCACTTGTGAGTAGTCCAGTGAGCCCAGAGTAAGGTTCGCGGGTCCTTGGTTGGGCTATTCCCCTTCTTCAACCCGCCGTGGTTACTCAGTGACTATGGTGTTGGGCTGCTGAGCACGAGGTCACGGGATCGAATCCCGGCCACGGCGGCCGCATTTCGATGGGGGCGAAATGCGAAAACACCCGTGTACCCTTAGATTTAGGTGCACGTTAAAGAACCCCAGGCGGTCGAAATTTCCGGAGTCCTCCACTACAGCGTGCCTCATAATCAGAAAGTGGTTTTGGCACCTAAAACCCCATAGTTTAGTTTAAATAACGTCTGGTTCGTCCACTTCAAGAGAAATGTATCTGTAGAATTCTTGTGCATCTCGGAGTACGCATTTATCCAACACCATTTTAATCGCGTCGCGATACTGGTGCCACCTGTTGGGCGGCATATACGAGTATATAAGCCGGTCATTGCAAATTCTATTCTCTTCGTGACCCGCTGAATTGTTACAGACTGCCAAAACGATAGCCTTCTGGAACGTGCGTCTTCTAACTATGCGCCGATTCAAATAAAACGATTTTGCTTAATATTCTAGCAAAGCCGAGAAGAACACACGATGAAAAGTGCTTGAACTTGGTGCTTGCAAGGCATATAGAAGACGCGGATTTTTCTGACGGCGTGCTACAGGATTAAAAGAACAGTAGAACGAGTCGAAAGCATCGCAAGATGTGCCAAAATAAAGCGAAGGCTTTACACGGCAAAAATTGCTGAGGCACCACTGCAGGGACACTTCTGGGTTAGCTGTAGTTAAAGCTAGGAATCGTGCGGGTGCTGTGACGTATGGACTTGTCGGAGAGCACCTTTTAAGTAGTCTTTTGTCGCACGATGAGATGTGACGAGGACCACATTGATGTAATTATTGCTCCTGTACGTGCTCTGCTACAGCGTCCATTAAAGGGTTTGCCGTGCTGCAAACTCTCTTCTCCTTTTTTGCACCCTGCGTTGACAAGTTAGTGCCTCAATAGGGCGTTTGACGCATTCGCTTTGCGTGTTGGAAGGGAGACTGCAGCGTGTGTGTGGTATAGAGGTAAGTGGATAAGCGCGTTGTGACGTCATGACGTAGTGTGTGGTCACCTGGTAGCCGGACGTCGCACACGTTTTGACACACGGTCCGGCTTGCTCGGCCGGCCTCGTAGCCGTTGCTCGTTCAAAGAGGACGATGTTGCAGCGCAGCGGACGATCCAGCGAGCCAGAGTGAGTGTTAACTGCCCTGCTCTCACATGACCACATACGGCGTCATGACGTCACAACAAAGCAGAAACGAAACCGAAACTGGCCGCCGAAAAGATATTACCAGTTATTTTGGAATCAGTGAAGCTTGACATTATTCTGATTTTCGGGGTTTTAGAGGTACCGGACTTTCAAATAAGCCAGAAACAAGACGAATATTTCGCGTCAGGACTCCTTCAAAACGTGTCCAGTGTATCGGAATATTCTTCGATCTCGTCGCGGATTTCGTAGCCAAAGGAGCTCATCTACTTGGATTTCGGCGATCGAAGACTGTGATTGGCGTTATCGTTGTGCTTTGAGCGTTGTTTGGTTTGTGGATGCAAGTTCGCGTAATATAGAGTTTATCTCGCGAATTTGTAGGGTACTTGCTCGGGCGATTGAGTCGTTAGCATTCTATGACGACAGGGATTTTTGGGCACAAACTTGAGGATGGCGACAAGCGATGAGAGAGACAGATAGAAGTGCAAAGTTTCAATTGAATTTTTATTGACTAGCAGCGTGCGGCTTGTGCGCTGACGAGATGTGGCGTGCGTCTGGTTCATACCAAGAAAAACAAACAACCTCTAAACAAACGAAGGAATGCTGGCACGTGCAATACTCGTCGAAAAACCTTGCTTTGCCCAAAAAGGGCCGAGGAATTCTAATTTTATAGGCGCGGAATTTGCGAAAGATACTCTACTTCTTTTGATGAGCAAAACGTGAACAAGGTGAATGCAGGAGCCAACGTTTCGACAAGTGGACTTGTCTTCTTCAAAGCGACATATGCTTATGTCGCTTTGTCGCCTTCAAGGCGACAAAGCATATGTCGCCTTGAAAGCGATATATGTCGCCTTGACGAAGACAAGTCCACTTGTCGAAACGTTGGCTCCTGCATTCACCTTGTTCACGTTTTGCTCATCGTCTTGAATTTCCATCTCCCGCATTCCCCGTCATTTCTCCAGTTCTTTTTGTGCGTTAACTCAATGGATGCGGTATTGACGCATTTGGTTCTTCACGACCGGCATGCTATCTTTAAAACGAGGCTGGCAGCCAGAATCCTTGCAATTGACTCCTAAATGTCTTTGCACTGTCCTATAAACGTTATTACCGTGTTCGATATAGGCCTATCATCGAGACACCTTTCTGTCTGGCCTACGTACTTTTCGGACGAGATGAAGGGAAACATAGGGGCTCGTTTTTTTGGTCATTACGCCCGTATAAAGCCACCAAGCAACGAAGCCAACGAAAACGCAGGGGTAATTAGCTGCGGCTGAAAGTGAAATGTAGGCAATAATGGAGAAAAAAAGAAAGGAAAGTGGACGAAGCGATAACCTGTCTGCGGTGGGGACCGCGAACCCACAACCTTATAGCGTAATGCGGAGGTTGTGTGTTCGCTCCCCACCGGCGACAAATGATCTTCTCTTCCACTTTGATTTCTCTTTTCTTCGTTATCTTCTAACATTTCAATTTCAGCCACAGCTAATTACCCTTATGGTTTTGCTGGCTTCACTGCTTGTTGGTTTTATGTGGGCCTACTTATTTTCCCACCCAAAATCGCGTGCACACATATTTTCTTACGCGATCCTTCTTTTGTGTGGGCGCAGCAGCAACGTACAGTTGACCAAAAAAGTTTACGGACCAAAAGATCTGACACAAAGATGAATATCTCCTCAGTCTCAAGACACAGCCTGTTACTCCCACTTTTAGCCTTTTGTGGCATATGCGAACAGCACTGTGATGCACAATTTTACTTGCTGCTTTTAAAGGCTGCTCGTACATTTTGAATTTTCTGAGATGCCGTGGTCCGCAAACTTTTTTGTTCGACTGTACATTGGTGCGTGCATCACGTGGCACCATTCTTATAACCAACTTGTTCGTTTAAAGACTCTTTGTTGCTTTCTTGGAATCAACCAAATGCACGCGTCATATCTATTTTAATTATGCGCAAATTTCACCGTATAATCTGAAGCAGCAGAAGCTTGATGTGGGCGAGTTGGTTTAACACACTTGAAGAAATGGGCGTTACAATGACGCTGACTAAGAGAAAAACAGGTTTAGGTTTAGCGCCTGCCCGTCGTACATGTTCTTCTCTTAGTCTTCTTTTCTTCACCGTAATCGTCAACAAAGATTCAGTTGTAGGTTTGCGCTCGTCTCTTTCTCGCCACTTGTCCCCATTCCCTAGTCTGTGAGGGAAGGCCTCCCGTCACATTTTTTTTTGCATTGTGATTCTTCAACGTCATTACAAGGTGATACGTATTATATATTGTTCAAATTCGTCTCCTTTGCAGTTCTGATTGGCTGGGAGAACGTCTGCCCTATCTCTGACTGGCTGAGAACGCCAAGCAGGCGGGATTTGGCATTCTTCACGATAGTACCCAGCGAGGCAGCGCAACTCAGGTACATAACACTGACGTCTGGAGTACCGCTCGAACGTCTGTGCGACTGCTACCGGAATATAATCACAAGCAGTGCATGCACTCTGTTCTCGATGGAAAGATAAGCGAAATAGTTATTGGTGATACAAGCTGCAGAAATTCTCTATACACGAACCTTCGATTACGAGCACGGCAGCAGCTAACAGCGATAGTGGACGACGGCCACCAATCCTGGATGCGGCTCCGGGCACAGCGACGTTTGCTGCGTCGGGTACTTCGTGTCGGAATCTTGAGCCTAAAGATAGAATTTTCAGTCAGACAATTCCGTTTCAGATTATAGTATGGGGTGGTGCGAATGTTCGAAGTTTCGAATACGAATCGAACATTAGACACACTAAATGTTCGTATTCAAAAATTAAATATTCGGGATTTTTCTAACATCGAAACTAAACAAATATTTGGCGACAAGCTAGCAGTAAAACCGGGTTACTCTGCTCCGTCTGCTACAGAAACGATCACAAGTTATGACAAGTGGAACAGCGACAAAAGTTTTCGAAGCGCCACTCCCCCCCCCCCCCCCACACACACACACGTAGACACACACAACTCATTTCTGACCGCCTCTCAGGTGTCGGCAGGCTCTGTTAGACAGTTACAGTGCCGTTAATTAGCAGTCATTTCATTTTGTTATATTACAGACCGACCAATCACATGTACCAGATAGACAAATCGCCTGTATCGTCCGTTAAACCACCTGAAATACACCGAAGTTTCGCCAAAATAAAAACGAGAACGAAGAGACACCGCAACAGATTAGAAAGGCGTTTTTTTTTATCCTTTTTTCACAGCATCGCCATATTACCCGTGGCGGATGTCGAACTGAGAGTGACGTTGAAAAATTAACAAGCCTAATTACCTAAGTGTGTTAGAATGGATAATTGCCTTATTGAGAAAGAACTGCTATCACAAAACTGAAGCCAGGCAATATTCAGTCTGGCAGGAACATCGTTCTATCGGACCCCAGGGTGTGTGGCGGAACACGCTGGCGCTCCGAAGACAGTAATTGGCACCAAAACACTTTCCTTAGCAAGAAGATTCACTTCGCAATCTTTGGAGTCCGACATCCTCAAATGGACGCCTGTCTGAGGGCTTTCGTGGTCGACTGGACACGATGACACTCACAACAGCTGGCTTCAAATCTCTAACACGACCTTTAAATCTGCTACACTAATCCAAAACAATCACACGCACTTTAGGTGTCCTAACGGCAGTTAACATTGTGTAATGCCACTATTGTCTTCCGGACGACAAACGGTAAAGGTAAGCCTTCCAATCAAAAGGCCTGCACTGGAAGTTTTCTTCATTTGCTTGAACCAGTTTCACCTCTAGAGAGCGATTATTACGTCTGTCTACTACAAGCCGAAGGCTGTGTTCAGTAATCCTGAGACAGCACTTGGAAGGGAAGCTCGAAGTTAGTGTTAGCGGAGGCAGGCACCGAACAGACATGCATAAGGCACTTGTGTAACTTCGATCGTTCCTCCTAAAAACCTAGGCGATCACAACAGTGTCAGCAAGCATTTAAAGTGCGCCGCACCACTACTGTGGACCTACCAGTCATGACTCATGCACGCTGTCTGAAACCTGGAGACGATACGAGATGAGATCATCTGACGGGTCGTTCTTCTTCTCCTTGTTACAACGGGATGGCGCTTACCCACTACTATAGGGGTACCGCGAGGAAGCACTTGCTTTTTAAATAACTTTTACATAATATTATTCTAATCAATTTAAAACGCGAGATATGAAGTTATGGATGCACATATTGTGCGGCAGTGGTGTGCAGTATATAGGTCCGGTTAACCGGGTGGTTTGCTCTAAGTACTGCAAACGTCTAGTGCAGGGTGTGTGTGTTGCGGCGAAGCACCCCGATAAGCGAAAACACGACTCTTGATCTGGAAGACTCCACCAAATATGTAGGCTCCCGATTTGGAGCAAAAATACATGCTTACCTCTCACTAGCAACACGACACACAGAGCTTGCTAGGTCAAGAAGAATCCAGACATTGTAATATTCTTCCACTCAATACTTTTGACTTCTTCAAACTGCCACCGAAGACAAGAGGCGCGTCTGCTTCATTACGAGAGCGATAATTTCCACGTGATGGGGATGAAACTTAAAGCGGGGGTACTTTTCAAAATTTTTAACGTGGTCACGGGCAATGTTACAAATACTAGTAATAGCAGTCCCATAGCGGAAAGCCAGTGAACAAAGGGGCGAAACTGATTGGAAAGCGTAACGAAAGCCCAAGCCGGCGAAGCGGAAGATAAAATATTATTGCATTGAATTTGCGCCAGACGACGTGTTCAGAAAGGAATGGTATGCAGCACACAGAATAATCCATTTACAACTGTTTTATTGAAGTACGTAAGGGACCTATTAACACGAGTAGCTTTCTTTGAGCTTTTCATCCCGTTTTCGCTAACGGTGAATGGTGGCGGTCGGAATTCTCACTGCCGATAAGCAAAGGCGCCAATGCCAAGGGAGCATGCTCCTCGCGCAGTAGATTAGATCTGCGATTATAGATTAGATGGATTAGATTAGATCATGTCTAGATAAGGTTAGATCCGTAGATCTGCGGGACGCGTTAGTTGCCGAACGGCAACACTGGTACAGCTATTTCCTTTCCCGCGATGCAAATTTTTATCATTGCGAGCGCCCGTACAGTCGCCGAGCACCAGACTGGGAGAACACCACCTATACATAGCACAAGGCTTTTTTACTTCAATCCGTGACGTCATGTCACCCGGCCCGACTGCCGTAGAATCTAACGGGATGCTCCCGAATAGGCAATTGATAGATTGAAAACTTTATTGTTCCACCGATCAATCAATTGCTTATTCGGGAGCATCCCGTTAGATTCAATGGCAGTCGGCATAGTGTGTGTGTGTGTGTGTGTGTGTGTGTGTGTGGCACACACACACACACACACACACGCACACACAGACAGACAGACAGACAGACAGACAGACAGACAGACAGACAGACAGACAGACAGACAGACAGACAGACAGACAGACAGACAGACAGACAGACAGACAGACAGACAGACAGACAGACAGACAGACAGACAGACAGACAGACGCACAGACGCACAGACAGACAGACAGACAGACGCACAGACAGACAGACGCACAGACAGACAGACGCACAGACAGACAGACGCACAGACAGACAGACAGACAGACAGACAGACACAGACAGACACAGACAGACACAGACAGACACAGACAGACACAGACAGACACAGACACAGACAGACACAGACAGACAGACAGACACAGACAGACAGACAGACACAGACAGACAGACAGACACAGACAGACAGACAGACAGACAGACGCACACGCACACGCACACGCGCGACTAAGCAACTACGGCGGGTATTGGATTGGATTGTGAAACTTTATTTGTCCAACAGATATAGAGAAGGCTTTAACTTCCCACCTAGACGACGGCCAGGAGTCCTTGGACCCTAGCGGTGGTTTCGGCCAGTCGGGCGGTCTTCAGTTGAATCTCCGGATCGGAGCTGAGTAATAAGGTCTCCCGTTGCTCTAAAGACTTTATTCTTCCCTCAGAGGGAGCCTGTTGGCATTCCCACAGAATATGATTAAGATTAGCCCTGGCTTTACATAGCTTACACTGGCTGGAGTACTGACCCGGGTAGGAGAGGCTGCACGACACCGGGCTTGGAAACGAGTTGGTTTGCAGGCGACGCCAAGTGGAGGCCTGGCTCTTGTTTAAGGATATATGAGCCGGGGGATATTTAACACGCCCTAGTGTTGTGTGATCTCTCTGTAACACACTAAGCGGTCCCGCCCCGTGAAGCCTTCGGCTAGCCCACCAGCTCGGAATGTAAGTCCTCGAGCTAATTCGTGGGCCGCCTCGTTCCCAGCGAGGGAGGCGTGCGCTGGTGCCCAGATTATTTCAATTTTCCTGCTATCTCTGCACGTCTGCAGGATTCTGTTCGCCTCGGGAAAAATTCTGCCTCTGGCAAAGTTCATCGCAGCAAAGTGAGAGTCACTGACTATAATTTTTGCTAAAGTACTTGCAATTGCAAGTGCTATGGCAGATTCTTCTCCAATCTGAGAGCAATCCGTCGGAACTGTGCCACGGGCTATCAGTCTAGTTTCAGCGCTCGCTACAGCTAGGGCCATGCGGCCGTTGCCATAGTCTGCAGCATCAACGTAGAGCATGTCCTCGGCCCGGCCCATTTCTCTCTGCGTTCCTTGTGATGGATTGGGTGCATGTTTTGAGGTAGTGGTGGGATTATTAGTCGGTTCCTCACGCTTCGCGGCAGGTCGACTTTGACGCCTTCCTGCCCCTCATAGTTTATGCCTAGCCTAGCTAGGACTTTCCTGCCCGTAGGGCTTCCCGCAAGTCTCTCATACTGCGAGATCCTCGCTGCTTCAATAATCTCCTCGAGAGTGTTGTGGAGCCCTAAAACTAAAAGCTTATCATTTGCAGTGCGGATGGGAAGCCCCAGCACCTGTTTTATACTTTTAAGTATGATGCCCTCAATTTTCTTCTTCTCGAATGACCTAAAACTGAGAAAGGGAGCAACATAAGCTATTCTACCTATAACAAAGGCATGGACTAGCCTAACTAGATTCGCTTCTCTCATCCCGGACCGCCTGTTGGCAATCCTGCGGATCAGCCTCATGGTCTGCAGTGCGCAGCCGTCTAGTCTCCTTATTGTTTCGCCATTAAAGCTTTTGGTCTGAATCAAAAGTCTCAGAACTCCAACTGTCCGCTTTTGGAATGGGGATCCCCCCCAGCTATGAGGGAGATTTGTGGTTCCTCCTTAATGGCCCTGCCTTTCGGCTGGTATAGAAGCAGTTCCGAATTTTGCGCTGAACATTTAGGTCCCCTAGGTCCGACGTAACCTTCAACTGCCTGGATAGCCCTTTGGAGGGTCTCCTCTATTTGGGCATCACTGCCCTTAGCTATCCACAACGTGATGTCATCAGCGTACATGCCGTGGTTTAGTCCTTCAGTAGCCTCCAGTCTTTCAGGGAGTTTGATCACGGCCACATTGAAAAGAAAGGGCGAGAGCACAGAGCCCTGTGGGGTCCCTTTGCTGCCTAATTTAAGGTCATCCGATTGGCATTCTCCAATAAACAATCTGTGCGATTTATTCCTTGTTATTATATGATGTTTCCTTCTTTTCCCTAATGCACCGTGCACTAAATAATTTTTTTTTCATTTCGGTTGCATTTGCGGTTATAGGTTGTAAACAGATACGGTTTATAGATGTCTTATATTCTATGAATTTTCTATGTACTGCCCCCCTTACTCAATGCCTTCACTTTGAGGCCTGTAAGGTATTTTCAAAGTAAATCGGCTACGCCCCGAAAGTTCGCTTCGAAATCCGGCTGCGAATCTGAACCGCATCATGGCGCCATGGCGCACTGAGCAGCCATGATGCCCGAGACGTTTACCTGGAATATAACACACAGTACACCGGACATTGCAGCCAAGGGTGGCAGAGGGAATGAGAGAGAGAAGCAAAGGGAATGAAGGTGGCATGTCATGGCGCTTAACCCCCACATATGCGTCCAATCACCTAGTCTGTAAGGGTTTATGCGAATTGGAGACAAGCAATTGGCAAGAGAACACATAGCATGAGGGTTAGATGCACCAATGCCACTTGAAAATTGGACGGGTATAAAGAGTATGCGTTTGGTTCAGCTGCCGCAGGACAACGATAGATTGGAGATCCCACGGTGATGGAGAACCTGTCCTGCGCAGAGATGATGTGAAGATGAATACTAGCCTTCTCGACCTCCTGAAGGATTGTCGCCTTTACAGGCTTACGGCACTCCGTGCACTTAGCATGCGCTGTAGTTTTCGGCACAGCAGCCGAGAATGCTCGTCCCCAAGCACCACGTGATTCGCTTCACGACAAACTGATATGGCGCCCAACGATGGCAAAGTATGGAAAGAATCACAGCATGGTGTGCATCGACGGCCTCAAAAGGCAAACGCTGAGCAAGATATCCGTTAACACGTTGACGCGTTGACAGCGCACTTGAAAGCAGAGTCGCACGACTAAGCGAGCATTGTGGACGAGCGAACTAAATGACCATTCACGAATGTGTCGCGCTGAGCAACAGTGGATTAGGAAAAGCACCTCGTCACTGTCTATAGGGTGGCATACATTACCTCATCGCTGTTTGGGCATACGTCGTTTGTGCCGAACGACTTTACTAACGCCCCATGACGACATGGTCGCGTGGCGTTCTTGAGGATGCGTCGTGGCGAGGTTATGTCAATAAGAGCTTGCCGCATATCAACAACGACGTTTACCTATCGTCAGCCGTTTATGCGTCCTCAACGTCGGTGGCGAAGCAACAAAGTGGAGTAGAGCGGATCTCGGCTGAGCCCCCCCCCCCCCCTTCCTTTTTTTTTTTGCCGGAGCGGGTTTCTATATTTTGCTGCTATTCAGGACGTCCACGACGGCCTGGAACATGGCGTACGGCTTCCACTCGTACGTTTCGCCCCTCACAGTGAACTTGGCGTACAGGCCGTCTTCGCCCAAGTCGTCGAAGACGACGCAGCGGTCGTCGGGGTACGCCTTCAGCATCTGCTCGACCTGCAAAAGAGTGGTGCCACCGAGGTTCGGGCGATTCCGTCTGACAACGCGGGCAAGGCATTCCGTTAGAGTGGAAGTCCTACAGCAGGACCCGTTGAATCGGGCACGTCGGTGGCTACCCATTGCAATAATTAAGGGCGCTGACGTAAGCCGCGGCTTTTGACAGATCGCGATACTGACCGCGTCGGGAGAGTAAGAAGCGATTCAAGCAGTGACGTCACTAGCGAGGGAGGATAGGGGGAAGCTTGTTGGACTGTGCCGGGTGCAGTTGTTAGGGGGGTGCAGATGGCCAGTGAAAGAGAGAGGGTGGATTGAATTGGCAAATAATTACGTGTCAAAGAAGCGAAGAGGCGCGCGGTCACGGCATGATGCACTGACTACAGCAAACAAAAAAAGATCGAAAATTTGTAGGGAGGTCACCCTTAGCAAAATTTCGTGACTTAGGGTGCTTTAGAACGTTAAGGTAAATGAAATATACATAAGAAACGTCGCCCCTGTGTGGCACATACAATATTGTATTGCGGATACATCCGCGCACTGCTCGTTGTAACTGCTGTAGAAATACTTCCCCGCCGGGGCAGACGGTGCTAGCGGATAGCGGGAGATAAGCGTAAGTTTGTGCTTTAAGTTAAGCTGCTTTATAACAACATTCGTTCAAGCGAGAGTGTGCTAAACTTCACCTAAATATGCAACGATCCCTGACGCCATGGCGCGTTTAGTATGGGGAAGTTCTAGGTGACGTTGCCACACGTCTATATTCCATTATTCAGTGTAGCACACAACAACACAATGGACAGGCTACAGCACGGGCTATGTGAGGCAACAGTTGTTCACGGAGTGCCAAATAGGACCAATATATTACGTTTCATACTCAGCAGTCAACGCCGTGGAATGAAGATATGCAAGCGTATAGTGCTCTCATAGAAGTTTTAACTCATCGGCGACGGCTTGCATGGAATAACTACTTCAGTCACAGCTGTAAACTGAAGACGTAAAATTACATTGAGCCCGAAAAAATCTCCACCGTCCGCGAGGAAGATGCTTTTGCCTTCTTGGAAGTTAGCTCACCTTCGATTCTCTCTGTGACAAAATGGCGCCACGCGTTTGCAACGCCGTCCTGCTTGTTAGTCGTCTGGTATGCCTACAGTCATCTAAACTGCGGTGTCGATAGCCTAGTTTTTATGCTACATTACGGCTATCAGATATGGCTCCGTGCAGGTGAGCGAAGCTACACTTTTTCTACACCATAAAAAAAAAGGCGACTTCCTACACTAGCTACACTCGTGTAAGCCAGTCTAAGTAAAAAAACTAGCCCTATTATATAGAGTAGCACAAACACACAGTGTCGTACGCGTACCTTGTACTTGAGTGTCTCGGCCATGTCGTACGCGAAGAAGCTCAGAAGCTTCTGGCTGGCTGATAGGTGGCGCCAGTAATGCGTATGCGTGACGTTGTCGTAGTGGTAGAACATGAGCTTCTTCTCCACCGGCAACTTCTTGCCGATGGGGGCGACGAACTGCGCATGCGTGTGTGAATACAGAGGGGCCATGGCCACGCATCACGCTGTGCGTCCAGGCGTCTCCACGCGGATACGTTCTTGAATACTAACCCTGTCTTTAGGTAAGGTTAATTTCAACTCCATATATACATGGAGATAACTCTGGCGGCACAGGTTTTCTACACACACAAAAAAAGAAATCTACTAGACGGAACTCTGGTGTTATGATCATTAGGCTGCGACTGAGACAATATTTAGTAATGAGATTTGTCTAATCTTTGCGCTCGTCTCATCAAACGTTCTTGCGGCCTTCTTTATGCCGCTTTTGCTTTTTTTTATACATTGCAAGGTTATTAATACCTGCGCCCGTTGGGAATCGTAGCACTTATAAGGCAACATTTTGTTAGAAATAATCAATTTGCAAAATGACGAACAGGTTTGAAACTTCAAAGGACGATGTTTAGGGGAAAAAAAAAGAATCAGCGCGGCTTCCGTCATTCCAACGCTGGCTGTCCGTACTTGCACGTAGCTACCGCACACACTAACGTTAGAGTTTCCCCTCGAAAGTTTTCTATAGAATTCTATAGGCGTTATCGTCTACGGGAGTGGCAAGTGTACGGTGGGTCAGCCCAAGCGGGAACGATGCTAAGCACGGAGACCTAATCTTCGAGCTGGGTGTTGCAGACGTGGTTGCGACATCATTTATTATGCTTTACGTTTCAAAACTTCAACGTACCCACTGTTATCTAAACACATCAAGGAAGTACCCGCCGGGGTTGCTCAGTGGCTATGGTGTTGGGCTGCTGAGCACGAGGTCGCGGGATCGAATCCCGGCCACGGCGGCCGCATTTCCATGGGGGCGAAATGGAAAACACCCGTGTACTTAGATTTAGGTGCACGTTAAAGAACCCCAGCTGGTCGAAATTTCCGGAGTCCTCCACTACGGCGTGCCTCATAATCAGAAAGTGGTTTTGGCACGTAAAACCCTATATATTATTACATCAAGGAAGTCGGCCTCGGCGGACACACGTAATCATTCATATTTACGGCGTTTACAACGCGACAGGTTACTGAAAGTTGCCAGTTTGGAAGAGTCACAAAGTCGCTCTGACAAGCCGGAATGCTAAGGCTCGCGGGTGAAATGACGGCACCTCTCCTCTTCTCCCCAGACACAGCTAAATTCTGAACTCGCGGACTTAAAAAGTCTATAGCGACATTCATGGATGGCCCTGCGATTACCCAGCGTTTCATATTCAACGTTCTCTGACCGCACGGCACCACGGAATGTCGTCGATCAAGGAAACAGGGTCACCGCGTTTCAAGAAACCCATTTTCCCATTTCCTGTGTACACGCAATATGCGGAGAACACCACCCTCGAGGATGGATTGGATGTCGAAACAGACCTATCGCACCCCTGCTTTTGCTGGAAATTTTGAAAAGCGGGTGTACTCGTAAGCTAGAACACGCACAGTGCACAATTTCTGTAATTTCAGGGTGCTAGAAGGGCGTTTTGTGCGAAACATGCACCTAGCAGAATTTAAGGGTGCACGCAGGTACTTCAACATTTCAAGCAACAAAAAAAACAATAAGTGTCTATATCCCAGTGATTTACGCCGAGCCATGGTTCAAGAACGTCATATGGTCACAATAGGCTACGAATGTGAACCTGCTACTTCGTGTACTTGGGGTCCCCGGCAGTGAAGTGAAATGGAGGTTGCTTTTTTATTTTATTTGTACCCTGCCTTTCGCTTTTTAGCACTGGCTTTACTAACGTTGTTCCAGCTCGCTCATGTTTTATAGAACAGCTACCAATCGTCAGCAACTCACAGCGCACCAACCAATGACAGTTCTTCAGGCGCTAGTTCGTTCTGGTGTAGCGTCGGGGCCGGCGCAATGTCATGCGCAGCGAGCCTTGAGCTGCTACGTGCAGTATCGGTTGGAGTAGACACTCGCTCGTGCATGTGGAGCAATCTTCTACAGATATCAGAACACATTATCTATTGTGAAGGTGGGGCAGCTTGCTGACAAAGTGGGAAAAAACGAACTCAACCGCTTTGTTCTATACACCATGCTGCCTTCCACTGGCGTCGCTTATGGTCCTTCACTTTCAGTTCAACACGAATAAGACACAAAAAATAGGCGTGCGTTCCAGAGATGCACACGAACAGTACTGTTCGAGACTACACAGAGTTGATACCTTTCACGTGTAAGTACATGTTCTCTCAGCAGCGTAAGCAAAGGAACGGGGATGGAGCATAGAAGACTGCTTCCGATAACGAATTCCACTCCTGTGCAGCACAGCACGGAGATAAGCGTGTTTGATAACATTATAGTACGGAACTTATACTAGCGTTCCTTAAGGACAAAGTCTATATTAGCCCTGGCGCGTAAGTGGATCTTTGACGTATTCTTGTTTTGTTTATCGCAGTTCATTAATAAAGGAAATTATTGAAAGCGCGAACAGAGGCTATCCCGTGGTGCCCTTTGGTTCTTGTCTCCTGTATTCTGTATAGCGGTTCTGCATGCCAAATGGATCTCGGCTTAGTGGAGAACAACAGATGCTAACGCGCTTGCTCTGTAATTGCGTCACAACTGCAACATTTTGCCGCTGTGTATTCTAATTCTCTCTCATAAAGATAGGTTTGGCTTGGCCGGTATTCCGGTAAAACGCGCGCGGATGGATGGGGCGCTGGGGCGGAGGCGTAAACGTGAGCGGCCTGCATGGTGCAGCAATCTGGTGGCCCAGTGCTCAGACAGACAGAAACGGCTGATATTGCATTAACCGAGCGTATTCTTCTTCGCTGCTGGTATTAATTTTCGTCATATGCGTAACCTTGTTGCTGCCACAAATTCACACCCACAACAAAGTAAAATACACTTGGCAACTGCAATATTAGCTGTTTCTGTCTGGACTGCGCCACCAGGTGGCTGCACCGTGTGGACCGCTCACGTTTACGCCTCCGCCCTATCGCCCCGCCCCGTCCGCCTGCGTTTTACCGGAATGCCGGACAAGCTCAAAACCTCTCTATTATGAGAGATAATTAGAATACACCGGGACGAAATATTGCACTCGCAACAATTGTAAAGCCAGCGCGTTTGCACCTGTTGTTCCACAACCGAGATGCACTTGGCATGCAGCACCGCCTGCGTTTTACCGGAATACCGGACAAGCGAAACCTCTCCAATGCTGCCATACCCGCCTCCGGCTGTAGCGTTGCACGTCTTCGTCGGAGCGGACGTCGTAGATGAAGTCGATGCCGTCGACGCTGGTGTACGCATAGTTGATCGAGGTGGTGACCGAGAAGCAGAGCCTCGACTTGTTGAACACCTTCTTCCAGTGCGGGAATTCGGCCAGGATGTCCAGCTGCGTGCAGCACGCGAATGAAGCAGTCACGTGCATGTATAGCCGCGGTGAAGTCACCACTGGCGTGACCCCGGCGGTTCAATTTCAGTTTATTCTACATCATTACAACGCGGGTATGCCCGGGCGATGAGGGGAAATATATTTGAAACTTGAGGGCGCCCGAGTACACCCACGTGCACGGCACACGACAACGATTACACCAAAAAATGCGACGGACAGCCAGCCGAATTTGTTTAAAATTCCAAAGCAACCTCACTTCTTAGCACATGTTCACCCGTGAGCGAAAGTGTAGAGACTACAAGGTCGTTAAGAAACTGAATTTCTTCGAAGTTAACACGCATAGCCGGAAACTGACGATTGCGCTGGAAAATTTTAATGCCGAGTTTGAATTGGAGTCTTTCTTTTCAAGTTGCATTCACAGACAGAGGAGAAAAACAGTTTTAACGCGCAATCCCTGGTCCGTATACTTTTGCCCAAGAGCGTACAAGACAGAAAGAACAACTCGACAGCAAAACACAAGAGATCTCGCAGAAATATACAGTAATGACCAAAAACTTATAATTACCTCGAGAAATGTTGGCGAGTATTGCGTGTACTGCATTTTCAGCCCAAATGCATTCGGAAATAAGTTTGCTTAATAACATGCAGTTCAACTTCATGACGTAACTTCTGTGACGAGACAAAAACGGAACGCACCAGAATGACGCTTCAGTGGCCGCAGACGAATGACTGTTGAAAGGTTGTTTTAAAGCGAAGCTTTATTAGCGCACCCTACCGGTCCTTGACGAGCATGGTTAATGCTGCTGCAGAATAGGCACGTGCGAATGACACCGCGTTCGGGTGAGGGTAGGAGCACACGCTCTATATAGTCTCCATGAGGCCAAGTACGCAGTAATGAAACGGGCTAAATTATAGCCAACCCTATACCCCTGTCCGACGAGTCGCACTCTGCTGCCCTGGCAATTCATCCCTCGACAAACTTCAGACATCGCCTTCGCCCTCGTGACGTCACTGGGTCAGCGTCTGACCAGAACCACTTAGACTAGGTGGTTCTGGTCGGACTAGGTGAACTACTTAGTCTAGGTGGTTCTGGTCAGACCGTGCGTGCGTTCGCCCGAACGAATGTTTGCATTTTTTTCGAGTTAGAATTGCGAACGGCCGGTGTAGCGCATAAGCATAAGAGAGCTTTAGCTTAGGGGACGCAAGCGGCTTCCACACGCAAGAGATAGGGGCGCCGGTACTACGCATGCGCAGACACTGACGTAGTGGTCCGCGCATGCGCAGTAGCGTCGCCTCTAGTTCTTGCGTGCGCAAGCCGCTTGCGTCCCAGAAACTAAAGCTCTCTATAATCATGAAGAGATATTACTCGCTCCGGAGATGACGCGTCGGACTTAGTTTTGTAGCGTTTCGTTATCAGCTTCACGAAACCTATTGCGCGGGGGGGGGGAGGGGGAGGGATAACTGACGCACGGCGTGCGGACGCAAAACCGCAGCACCGCAAGCGTCGATAGGCGACGCTACGCAATAGGCCGCACGGAAATTCAACACTTTCTGTGCCCTCCGCGGTATGGCTTTGCGGCTGTGGCGTTGCTCGAGGTCCCGGGTTCGATTCCGACTACGCCAACCAGATTTCGATGGAGGCGAAATACAAAATCGCTCGTGTGTAGTTAGATTGAGGTTCTTGTTAAATAACAATCGGGGAGTCAAAATTGATTGGTGCTCCGCCACTATACACAGCGGGCCTCGTAATACGATCGCTGTTTGTTACACCTACAGTCCCGTGATTCAATGAAAGTTGAACACTTCTGCTAAGACGGGATGCGCCGTGTGAGCAAAGAACGCCTCAAGCAAAACGTCTCGCTGCGTGTTCTCTGTGTTACGCGAAGAAACAGCAGTGGTGCACCTGGTGCAACACTGCGGTTGCTGATGCAACAGAGATGCAACAAAGATAATGCAACAAAGATACTGGTGCAGTGGTGCACCAACATCTTTGCCCCCAACTCATCACTCTCTTATTGTGTTCAACGCTAAAGAAGTTAAACATCCACCGTCGAAACCACCGCCAATTACCGTCAATCGTCAATCTAAGCAAAACAGCACAGAACGCTTCGCCTATACGTCGATTCCCACAGTGCGCGGAATCTGCATAATTTTATTTATTTTTTTCCTCGTTTCACTCCTGCTTGCAAAGCCGAATGAAAGCGGCTCTCGCACGCGTTCCCTCTGGAGCACGTGTGCGAGAGCACGCGCTGACGTCACATAGCACGTGCTCTCGCGAGCACGTGCCACGTGACTTGAGGCAAGCGCCTATTCGGCAGCACTATAGCTTCCACAGTGGGGAACGGGCGAGTGCGAATAGTAATTGTGGAGACCTAATCGAATACGAATCGATTATTTCCGGAGTCAAATGGACTCAAACATCGAATGCTTTCCGAACATTGGACAGCCGTTCTTGCAATTATCATACAAAATGGTTTTCACGTGTGTGAGTACAAAACATTAGCGATTTTCTATAATTGCATTTCAAGTTATCCGGCCTTGTTCATTCGCATGCGCATGTTTAGTCGCATGCGCAGGACTATTCAGAGACTGCGGATGATTGCTGAATAGCCGGTGATATCTGGATGCCTGAGCGATCTGTATCCGGCTCCACAACGCCAGTTTTCATGCTTTATGCGTGTATACGCAAAGCCCGCGCGGGAATGAAACGTGGTGCATATTTTCTCAACCTTTATGTCTGATTCCGCTCAATTGACGAATTGAAACAGCTAGGAATGTCGAGGAAAGGAAAGTCTTCCTAACGTATATATACGTACTATGGCCACGTTCTTTGATGTTTAATTAGATTGCACTGCCTTCGGCAACGGTCCACATTTTTAGTCTGGGCTATCTCCGGCACAGACCCATACTTTTCGTCGAGCAAAGCCATACCTCCGGTTTCACCTTTAGGCACGTACACTTTGAACGAGGGCATCCGGACTACATTTCACCTTTCTTGCTCTTAGTTACTCACTATTACATACACTATACTACGTACGCTCCGTACATACACTATACACTACGTACTATACACTACGTACGTACACTACGTACTATACACTATACACTCCGTACTATACACTAACTTTGTGCGCCTTTTTTGTGTTCCAAGCTCTGTTCTGACCACTTTTTCGCTCTCCTCAAACCGCCTAACCTGGCGAGACGACAGCGGCCAGATACCCCTATCTCGCGAACCACATGCACATCTGGAGCTGTTAAAGGAGACCTCGTCTTCAATAAGAGACAGTGACGTCATCCAGGGCGACTCACCATGCCTCGCGTGTGGGGGCCGGGTGGCATGATCGGGTTGGGCGGTGACGCAAACCGGAAGGGAGCCGTGTTCTCCACCCGGCCCAACAGCAAGTTGGGCTCGTCCGTGCTGTTGGCCGTGCTGATCCCTACGACGTCTGCTTCCCTGCGTGGCGGGTAGGGCGAGATAAAGCGCGTCCTGCTCCAGCAGGACCGTCGGTAACCGTTTCGATTGGCTGCACACATCGTCCGTGCTGGCAGTTTTGATTGATCGATTTCTTAGGCTTAACGCGCTCAAACAAGCACTGAACAAGACTAGAAGTTTGCACCGAGATACAGGAAACGAAGTGGTTGGAAAGGGCCGAACAAGGTGTGTCACAGAAGCAAAAAGTCTCCTTCTCGAAGCGTTTTGCTTCGCGAAGGAGACTCGCCTTCTTCAGGGAAGTGCAGTTGCTGCCCTGACGCACGCAAAGAGTCCTCAAAACGTTGGCTCAAGCAACAGTCCTTTATGGGCTGCTCCTAATCACTTAGGCGAGTACCGACGGGACATTTTCTACTTTTTCTCTTTCTTCCGTCAAATGCCAGTCAAACCCTCTAAACCCTAAAAACAAGCACTGGAAGATCGCGCTCTCGAAAACATATTACGACAGACGTTTCTACGAAACAGCGGTTGAATTCGCAGAGCTTTTTGTTCGTAATTGACCTTTCCCAATGACCGGCCGCCTTCGGTAACAATACATCCAGCTGGCATCACGCAGGATTGGTTGACAATGTCTCTTACGCACAATTATATCGTGAAACCTTTCGTGAATACAGGCGCGGAGCCCGTCTTCAAGAGAAGACTCCAACACCGGAATGTTTTGTAAAAGAAAATGTCAACCAATCGCACGGCTAGCCAATGCCGTATAGAGCGCTCACGAACATGAAGCTTGGTGATTTCGGACGCACTTTCGATCGCGGTACCTCAGAAACAGACCCATCTACGTGACGTCAGGATATCCTATAGTTATATCACCATTTCTGCTATCGGAGAGTGCGGTTATACCACGAGAGGAAAGTCTGAAGAAACGGGCAATACACTCCGGCTTAGTTTTGTTTCATGAACATCATCATCCTACCTGACCTTACTGCTACGCAACGTGATCAAACTTTGCCTTGTGTCGAAACGTCACGATAATGTCGATGATGTCATATTCAGCTTTTAGGGACAAACTTTAGTATCAAATATAACGAGTGTTTCCAAATCGTCATGCTCGATGAGTATCAATCTTTTACACACGAGAAACACGACACAGAGCCTTCAAGACGAGTACAGATCGGGCAGGTTTGGCTAGATTCATTATAAACAATGCGCGAATGAAAGAAGACACCATAAGCGGTGTTGAAATCCACACCCGAGTGACGGTTCCTCCTCGGTAACAGACTCAACTCTCGAAGGCTATGCTGTTGCAGAATCAAATTTCGGTGTCACCTAATCGCGGTATGGCCTCCGAGATCGGGTGGAGCTCGCGGCGCGCTGCAAACGTCTCGGAGGCGGCATGATGGGACTTCCGTCATTGCAACAACCGCCACGCATAAAGTTGACGCCAGGTGGCCGCGTCGTCTGCATGGGTGCTGCTTAAAGGCGACCGACAAGGAAGCTACGCAATCATCAGCCCCGGGGCTTTGCCAAGACTGCTTTAGTGTGGTATGTAATATTTGTCTAAATATAGCTAAAGTCAGATTTAGTCTCAGTTGGTCCTTACAACACACGAAAAAGAAAATTCCGTGGAAGTCGCCATCATCATCACTTAGAGACTTTTTGCTCATAGTAGAGGTTTCTGGCGGCAACATTGCGAAATTGTGAAAAAAAAGAAAAGAAAAAGAGAAAAAGTTACAAAAACCATCGACGCACTTCAAAATGTTTTGGAGCATGGTCTCGGGAATAACGGCTGGGCCGAAAGGAAATATCGCCGCCGTGTGTATCAATGACCAGCTGGGATCCAGGATCGGAGTGCCGTGTTTATTTCCCCGGAAGATCTGCGATTTGAAAATGAGGATTGCATTGGTCATCGTATTCGACATGCCTACAAACACACCAACAAACAAACAAAAAATATAGCTATGCATACCTTTAAGAAATGAAAAATTTTGAAAGAATCAGCCATGAGCCAGTACAATTTTAATCTTTGCGCTGGATTGGCTCGAAGAGGTGGTCATTATTTGAGCGAAAAATTGTTACTGTTCTGTTTGAAAGCACATACACAACTGAAAGACGCAAAAGATATAGAGGTAGGCTGGCAACCATGGTCACCGGAAGAAACTACCTGAGGAACGCAACAGCCACCGAAAGTACACAATCACTAAATGCGTTGTTAGGTGGTGGTCGAAATAATACCCTAGTGGTGGCGCCCTCTGGATAGACAGATGCCGGTCTCGAAGGCTATGCTTTTGCTGGTTGAATGCGGCGGAAGCGGTTTGGGTAGCCGGAAACACGTTATAGACGTCGGAGCTTGTACATGACTTATTGTGCAAGCAGCATTTAAAAAAAAGGTTTCTCTCTAAAAAAGAAAAAAAGAAAGAAAGCTTCTGATGGAACTTTCTGAAAAAAGAAAATTTAACTGTGTCGCTCTGTCAAACACATGCTGATCGCTTTTTTTTTCTTCGTGGAGCACCGCAATTTCCAAGTTAGGGCTGAGCATATGGGTAAATTAGATATTGTCAATTTCAGAGCTGTTTTTTCCCCTCGCACTCACGAAACTTCAGTTTGCAGAGCATGCGAAGTCACATTAAATTACTAATTTGGATTTCGAGCGACCACACGCAGAGGTGATAAGACATAGGCAATAAGAAATTAAAAAAAAAGATACTCAATATCCTTCGTACTGGATTTTTTTGCCGACTACAAACAGAAAACGTAACACAACGCCCTTAAAGATGAGTTCGTTTCAAAGCCCAATCATTCTGGAAGGCACTGGAACACTTTTGTGGTCATCCAGATTAAAACAAATTCTTAAGAAATTTATGTGACACTAAGTTATCCTCTGGAAGGACCTTCGTCCTGCAGTGGACATAAAAAATGGGCGGATGATGATGAAGTTCTGCCCTCTAGTGTAAAATGGTGCTCATGAAGCGGAAAACATTTTCCAGGTAAAATATTGTGTACATGCCACTCTCCAAATACTGTTAAAGCAACGTTTCTTAGTTTAATGAAAACAGGTGTTGGCCATGTTGACCCTATAACATGTTGGCATGAATGACCCATAGACAGAAAAGAAGCGAAGAAAAAAAATACAGGAACAAGGAATTAAGACAGAAGCTTCACTCGATTTTCTAAATAAGGATATGCATTGTGTCATTTGCTTATCTGCATGCAGCCGCCATGCAGGTGTAATTATCAATCTTACCAAATTCGATCCGAGCACTATAAATCCTTATCAGCCTTTACTGGTGGTTATCAAGCGTATAGTACTAGATCTGGCCCTTATCAACCGTTATCGACCATTATTGGAATAGATCCAACCGTTATCAACTTTTATCGGTCGTCATAACTTTATCTCAATCTATTCGATCATTATCAATCTTTATGTGCCCTTTTCAACTTTATCGGGCATGATCCGATCCTCATGAACTCTTATCGACTGTTAACTTTATTGAAATCGATCCACCTCTTATCGGTCATCATCAATCTTATCGCAATCTATCCGATCATTATCAACCCCTATCTGTCCTTATCAACCTTATCGGACATGATCCTATCCTTATCAACATTTATCGTTCCTTACCAACCTTATCGGACTTGACCCGACCCTTATCGGTCCTTGTCAATCTTTTCAAAACTGCTCCAAGCATTTAAAGCCGTTATCGTTCTTTAGCACCTTATCCATCCGCGTCGAACCATTATCAACCGTGCCAAGACCCATATAGCGCCATGTCACACCTTATCAACTCATTGACTGCTTATCTATGCTTATCTGCTTATCTGTGTTGCGCGACGCGAAACGCATGCTGACTGATTGAAATGCCACCGATCAGAGATCGGTGCAATTCGGTCAGCGAAGGAACGCTCCAACACAAGGTGTATTCTCGACCGCCGAAACGCATCGTGGTTGGCATTAAATTTTCGCTAAATCAGAAACATTGCTAATGTGTAGAATGTTCCAAGCCGGCACTACGTGTGGTCCTAGAGATGGCTTTTATCCCACCACCAGTTCTCCTTTGACGTTTGTGTTGCACCACCGGTACAACACATTCACATGGTCCAGATATGTTCACCCTCTGAAAGCATGGGTGTTTAGACTAGTGGGTAGGACCCTCGGCTTCTCAGTCTGGGGTCGTAGGATAAAAACTCACCATCGCGAACATTATTTCCTTTCGAATTTATTCTAATAACAATAATAATATTTGGGGTTTTACGGGCCAAAGCCACTTTCTGATTATGAGGCACGCCGTAGTGGAGGACTCCGGAAATTTTGACCACCTGGGGTTCTTTAACGTGCACCTAAGTCTAAGTACACGGGTGTTTTTCCCATTTCGCCCCCATCGAAATGCGGCCGCCGTGACCGGGATTCGGTCCCGCGACCTCGTGCTCAGCAGCCCAACACCATAGCCACTGAGCAACCACGGCGGGTACGAATTTATTCTGTTCTGGTTTAAATGCGTAAGCATTTGTATGCCTACTTAGCGAAAAAACCCGTCCTTCTCTCACGTAACACGAATCGCTATATGTAATGCATTACATCATCGCGAGAAAGAAAAAAATTATATATTAATGCTTATCTCTACGCCAGTCTGCGTGGAGATGAGCAAATCGCACGATGCTTACGCATATTTAAACAACTCTAGCGAAGTTTCTAATACAATAATTTTTTTGAAGCGATTACTCTTATGTGGCATAGCGATCAAAGCGTTCCCTCATTGGGTAGGCATAAATGTGGTGCACGTAAGCACTTATCGTTAAAATCTGTTCAATGGCAAAAAGAAAAGAAAAAAAGTGAGAGAAAGAAATAGCGTTTACGAGAGTAGAGCTTTGTGCATTCGACCCCAGAAACTAGGGAGCGCTTCCCCAGGGTGTACGCACATCGCTGAAATCGACGGAGCGACCCAGGGGCCTGGTGTCGCGTATGATGCTGTTGATGATGGCGAACCCGTGGAAGAAGGACATGTTCAGCTTGTCGCTGAACTTGCTCCGTATCGTGTCGTGCAGGGCCCTTCGCACGACCGACGCGTGGAAGAGACCGGACCTAGAAGGAGGAGCAAAGGGTATTTGCAGAGCGCGTTTTGGAAGCACCGCTATAAACTCAACCGCAAGGAAGGTACGATACATTGTATAGAGAGTGGTTGACGCCATTGAGGAGTCGACGTAGCTGATTATACTAGTGGTTCACACTCATATATATATATATATATATATATATATATATATATATATATATATATATATATATATATATATGTACACATACAATTACGAATGCACTTTAAATAACCCCTGGTGGTCCAAATTTCTGGAGTCCCCAACTGCCGGGTACCTCATCATGAGATGGTGGTTTTGGCACGAAAAACTCCATAGTATAATATATATAATTGCGCCAATATAAAACCAACAGGCAATGAAGCCAAGGATAGCATTTATTTATTTATACAAGTACGTGCAGCGCCACAAGGGCATTATTGCAGGGGGGGACAAATTGAAGAAAAGTGAACATGTGACAAAAACTTGATACAGCAGAGCACAGGTGGTAATAGTAACAAAATACGTAACATGGATGAGTCATCTCGACGGCAAAACGGTCTTGTGAAATGCGGTGCAAATTTGCAAGACAAAAATGGAAAGAGTACACTATCGCATGAAGTGTAATGCCAGCCAAATGATATAAAGAAAACGGGATAATATACTACGACAGACTGCGTGACAAAAAAGACAGAAACTCTGAACACGTTTTACATTCACCAATGCTCCTGGGAAGCCTATTCCAGTGTGCGGAAACATGCGGAAAAAATGAATTACGGTAGACATCAGTACGCCAGCGCATTTCAAGGACTTTCAGCTCGTGATCACATCGTTTAGAGATGAAGTGGGGAGGGAAAATGTACAAGTTCTTGTTTATTCCCGTGAGATCAAAGTAGATTCGGAAAAAAAGTTCTAATTTTGCAGTTAATCGGCGGTGTGCTAGTGTTTTCCAACCAAGGTCCTCTTTAAGCAATGTAATACTGCTACAGAAGTTATAATTACCAGAAACAAATCTTGCAGCGCGGTTTTGCACGCGTTCGAGCTTTTCTATAAGTGTAGAGCTTTGAGGGTCCCATACCTGGCAAGCGTATTCGCGTACCGGACGAATATTTGTTATGTAAAGCAGTTCTTTTACTTTCTGGGGGGCGTTATAAAAATTACGTCTAACAAGGTTTAGTATACGAGATGATTTTAAGGTTAAGTATTCAATATGTCTGTTGCATGTTAAATTTTCTGAAAAATAGACCCCGAGGTATTTGTAGTGTTCGACCTTTTCAAGAAGTAGTCCGTCCAATTTATACACTGATCTCACAGGAAAGCGTTTACGGGTGAATGACACAAGTTGGCATTTAGCATTGTTCAAAGACATGCCCCAATTAATGCACCAAGCGTGAATTTTGTTTAGATCATTCTGCAAACTACTAACATCACAATCATTTTCTACATTCTTGTATATGGCACAATCATCAGCATATAACCTCACTTTGCATTCTAGATTGTGCACAATGTCATTTATAAAGACTAAAAATAACAAAGGCCCCAAAACAGACCCTTGGGGCACGCCAGAGGTTGCGGTGACAGGTGTTGATTTAGTGCCGTTTATTAAAACATGCTGTGTTCGTCCAGACAGGTAATTTCCAATCCAATGTACTATTGCAGGGTGTATAACGAGACAAGATAATTTATTTAACAGCAATGCATGAGAAACGGTGTCGAAAGCTTTCCGGAAATCTAAAAATATACAGTCTACCTGGAATCCAAGGTCAAAAGAGTAAAAGAGATCGTGAGCGAACTTTACCAGTTGAGTCGTACATGACAAGCCGGACCTAAATCCATGTTGAAAATCCGAAAAAAAATTATTGCTTTGAAGGTGTTTCATCACAGCACTGTATATGATGTGTTCTAATGTTTTGCAACATACACATGTTAGAGAAATGGGCCTGTAGTTTTCTAGTACATTTTTGGGACCGTTTTTATGTATGGGAACGACGTGGGCTACCTTCCACTCTGCAGGTAATGAAATGGTATTTAATGATTTATTTAACAGAGCGACTAAAAAATGCGCAATTTCTTGAGAGCAGGATTTCAATACCTGCGACGGAATACCATCAGGACCGCCAGCTGATTTGTTGTTCAGATTGGAAATAAGTTTCAGAACACCGTTATATGTGACAGTGACCATAGGCATATTCTCATAGACTATTTCTTGTATTTCAGGCGGTTCACCAGTGTCTGTCTCAGAAAAAAACACTTTTAAAATAGGAATTCAGACAGCAAGCCTTCTCATAATCATCAAGCACTGTTTTCTCGCCAACTGATAAAATGGGGACAGTTGTGTCCACTTTACCATTTATTTTAACAAATTTCCAAAATTCTTTAGGATTATCCCTTAACTTTGCGTCAAGCGATGAAATATAAGTTTGTTTATTCATCTTTATTTCTTGCTTAATATTGTAGTTCACATGACGCATTTCATGGAAAACAGATTGATTGCGAGTCTTCAAATACGAAGCATACAGGCGGCGTTTTTTGTTAATTAGCGAGCGAATTTTCTTATCTACCCAGGGGTTCATCTTTCCGGCGTCTAGTTCTCAAAAGTTTGGAAGGTATGTATTGTTCAATTAAAGCCTTTAATTTATCTCTAAAAAGAATCCATGGGGTGAATAGCTGCGGCTGAAATTGATGTGTGGGAAATAATGAAAAAAAAAAGGGGGGGGCGGGAAATGGAAGTGAACGAAAAGATAACGTGTCGCCGGTGGGGACCGAACCCATAACCTTCACCTTAAGGCCAGAATACATGGAGCGAATATGCGACGAATAGTCGGCGTTCGACGCCCGGCGGCGTACGCGCGACGCGCGGCGGCGGAGAAATCGTCGTTCGCCGCCGATCCAGCTGGCGCAGAAAAGTTCGTCGGGCGTCGACGATACCGGAAGCGGCAAACGAGCGGCGCCCCAAAGCGAGCCAATCAGGTCTCACTATCCCCCCCGACTTCCGACCTGGCTTCCCCGCTTGTCCGTGTATCGCGATCCCGCTCTATCGTTCACGCTGGTCTCCCGCTTTTCGTATTCATGGTATCCAAAGAGGCGCGGTTGGAATGTAACGACAAATTAATTTCGGCTGTTCAGAAGCGTGCCATCCTGTGGGACATTTCTAAACAAAATTTTACGCGTTTTTAGAGTGTTCCGCAATTTAAAAGCAATAATAGTTGTCGTTAAAGTTTATTTTTTTTGTCATGTGTTTCACTACAGCGCTTTTGCCTCGTCTAGCCACACTGATAACACCGCAGCGACTCGCCGGCGGCGGCCGCCGTGTCTTCGCTCCATGTAGCGCAGCCCGACGAACATCCGGCGTCGCGCCGCGGCAGATTTTTTGCCGCCCGAACTTCGTCGTGAAAGTTCGCTCCATGTATTCTGGCCTTTACGCGTGTGACGCACTACCGGCTATGCTACACCGAAGGCCACCAAACCATCTGCTGGCTTCATAAGGTCGTGACGGACAAAAATATGCACGCACGCACGCACGCACGCACGCACGCACCCACGCACACACACACACACACGCGCACACACACAGCAAAGTTGTCAAGAGCGTTGCACGCCTAATGCGATTACCTCTATTCGGGACCAAAGAGCGGCAATTAGTTATTTCTTCTAATTTCCCTCGTCTTTATCATTTCTATATATGAATTAATCAACAAGTAATTAACTCGATGCTCTCCTTGGTTTCATTGTCAATTGGCTTCACATATTTGCGATTGCGAAGCTGAAGCACCTTGAGTTCGCATTACATGAACATTTCACCCTAAAAAAAATTTCATTATTTTGTGCCAAGCCACGTTCATAACAGACTGAACCATAATTTTTTGGGTATTTGCACAGCACCTATGGAGAAATTCACGTGGTCGGTCGCGCGAGGTTTATTTTTTATCTAAACACGGTATTGCAAGGACCCCTATGGCTGAGAGCAAGGCCTTCGGGATTCGGCGGAGCACGCGCGGTGCGACATTTTCGCGCGGTGGATCACGGAGGCCACGTTAAGACAGTGTTAAGATTTAACAGGCTGCCCCGCGCAGGCACTTAACTCACATGAGCCTCATGTAGGCGGAACCCCAAACGCCCAAATACCAGCGGGTTCCTGGGTGTCGTGACATGGCGATCTTCACTTTATTGTCGAGGTTTCGGTAGGAGGAGAACGGTCTCCATTCGTCGGGGCTGTCGTCGTAGTACATATGCACGAGTCCATCTGCAAGCACATTTTTTTTTTCGGCACGTAAGTACAGTTTCCGTAAGAGCAAACAAGAAAGCGAATAAATTTTTTTTACTTGACGATCGCTCAGCTGCCACAAACCTCGTTGATAAACCGTACAACTTTACGACCGGCTGACAGCTCCTCAGTTTTTCGGCACCTCCTCCACTCAAGCCATGCGCGCGCGGCTTATTCCTAGGGAAGGTGAGGGCGCTGCGATCGAGCTTTGCGTAATGCCCCTTAACGTTAGTAAAGTAGTGGCACTCTCCTCCTCCACCTTCTTTCCTCGTTTCTCCTGTCTTTCACGCCCCCTTCCCGACAGTGGCGCCGCCTACACCGCTCGAGCGTAGCAACGGCGCCAACATGCACTCCTCGCCACTCCGTAGACGCCTCTCGAGCAAAAATGGCGCTGAAGCACGGCGCGAGGGCCCACGTGATGCTATTGGGCCAATAGCGACGCGGCGTTGGCCTCGGCCAGAGCGCGCGAGGAAACGGCGGCAATCTTCAAAGCGTGGCGGTATTTTACGAAGTTTAAGGGGCTTTAGCTTTGCGCAAAGTGAACGGGGCTGGTTGTTTTATTGACCTGTGCACGCTAGCTGCGGCTGCTTGTGTTGCGGCTGCCTGTGCTGCGTCTTGTCAATTGTTAGCCAATATTATTTTTTTCACGCTGTGCATGCCTCGTCATTGTGTCGCGTGGGCGTGGCCGGCAGTCGACGTCCGGTCGAAGTTCTGCGCTCACGGAGAAACTTCAGCACCTGCGACGTGCGGGCCACCGAGTGTTGATATCGCGCGCCCGCTTTTTGGTGTGTAGGCCTATACTTCGCCTCCTGAAGTGAACGTCACTCATGGTGCCACGTTTTGCGTTCTGTTACAGAAATGCGCGACAACATGCCCACGTGTCTTGTGCACGTTTGCCACGGCAACGACAGGAAAGGTCGTACAAACGGCACATAATTCCGCATTGTTACCTTAGAAGCCACAAGGAAGCATTTTCTGCACGGATAAAAACCTTCTGGAAAAATTGTCCAAATATTTTTTTTACGTTAAGTTCCAGGCGGATGATGCATCCTAGTCATGTCGCAAGCGGGGAGGTCGTCGAACGTGATCACGGCTCACGGGCATGCTTGAACAATGGTACAGATACTTGTTTGCTTCCGAACGGTCCATTCAACTTTTGATCCCATCGAGAAAGTCGAAGGTCGTCAATATAAATGGAACACATACATAAGCAAGTAGTAGAACAACGTTGTGGCATGTCCGGAAAATCTCCGTAAGAGTCCCACCTTCCTTCGGACGTACGCCTTCAGTTGAAAAAAAATTCAATGAAAAAAATAACCTGACCAGTACGAGTACGGAGCTTCGGCTTCGCCGAAATTCGGAGATGACGACATGAGGATTTTAAGCGCAGCTCTTAGGCGCCCATTTCTGAGGCGAGCGTCGTACCTCGTAACCGAGTGACCGAGCACAGCGAAAGAGCGAAAGAGCGAACGCGGAGCACCGCGTGCGATGAAAGACGGCGACAGCGAAGGAGGAAAGCGGAGGAGGAGGGTATGGCGTACTTGACATAAAAACTGTTTACAGCGCAAACACATGCAACCACAAAGTAAGGGACCGGACACAAGCGCTTGTGTCCTGTCCCTTACTTTGTGGTTGCATGTGTTTGCGCTGTAAACAGTTTTTATGTCAAGTATGCACCAACTCGCCCAGAAAGAAGTTTTAATGAGGGTATGGCGAAAGCGTGAGGAGAAAAGCGTAGCGCCGCGCAACACGGGCTCCGCGGTGACGATGGCTACGAGGTGGCGCCAGAGTAGCCCGCGTCGTCTGTCCGCGTATGAAGCCACCAATACCACGTATGGAAACAAAGCGCTGCATGAGCGGAGGCCTGTCTGCGGCGGCTGCTGTGAATCGCACCCACGCGTGCGCTGCCTAGCTCTCGCGATGCCCCGATTAGCGAGCGAAGCAGTCGCGCCACGCTTCGCTCTGGTTGCAACGTGCCGCACGCGACAGATTGTCCGCGTCAGCCGAAAGATCGCGAAATGAAGCTGCGCCCAAGTTTCGCATTAGGGAGTATCGTAGTCAACGGTGGATTTTTCTTTTCATTTTGTAACACGCATGTACATTTCAGACGAATGAAATCCAGATGAATGAACGCGCATTTAAGGTGCAGCGGGAGGGTGAAAGGGCCAAAGTTTAATGATATGCATACTTGGGGAATGCCACTCACTATTTTGTGCGCATTACGAGTGCGTTCTTTTAATAAAGGTGACACATTTTTTATTCCTAGTACTTCTTAACTTGGCGAATGGTGAAGGTGGGATGCGGCGTTTTTTTTTTTTCAACGTGAACTTCGGAATACCTTTGAAGCAAGAGCTATAGCTACTAGGCATGCAGATGGTGCAAGAAGGGAATCTACGTGACGGCTAATTAAACCTCATTCGGATCGCGGGGTTAACTTTCACATCATTTTACGACAACTGAGTACGTAAATGAGATCTGGTATATTTACCAGGCTTCAAATTTCGACTATAAAAAGCAGATCTCGAGTTGTTGGATACAGCTAGCTGTCGAGTGAACAGGGCAACATGTTCTGCGCGAGTTGGCATTCCTCTTTTCAGCTCTATGTCGCGTTCTGAACAAAAAAAATTGCCGTTTTAAACCGTGAATGTAAGCTGTCAAAATGCTGCATTCGTCGAGGTCATTTGGAAACGAATGTAGATAAAGAAGTATGCGAGCGTGGAGCTCTCTAGCTAAGTGCGTTGAAGCCGCTCTGCCTGTGTATAGCGATGACGTAACGCTCCTGGTGCGCATCCTGTTATGCGGCAATCAGTATTGGCTGTGCGTAACTACGCGACTACAAGGAGCAGTTTCAACTGCCTTATGCCGCGGCAAGACGAGGTGCTTATCCGCTGCACCCGGTTTATGCGCTCAGCGTCGAAGATTCCTCCCGGAAACGGCTTTCAATTCGAGATACAAAATGCCATTGACGAATCGTGCCGTGAATGGGTGCCAGCGCTCCAATAATAGCACTACTGACATCCTCTGAGCTTGCCATGCAAAAAAAAAGCCTTGGCGCATGCAGCCAGAAAAATTGCACGGCCTTCGAGATCATGCAGTTTGCGTTGCTCGGAGGAATCCGCGGCAGGGGGCGTAGATTTGGACACTAGCTATTATTGTAAAGTTAATTCAACGTTTGAGTACAAATGAACCGCCGAAATATCGGCTTAATAAACAAAATGTCCCTTTCTCACAGCTAGAGCCGCACCTGTCGTCCGTCCCCCTCCCACCAATGCCGGCGTACAATCGTTATCGCGATCACCTATCACTGTTGCCAGCATGTTTATTGAGCACGACTACATCCTCAATGCAGATTGCGAGAAATTATAATTATCAGACAACTGTTCCGCGGGCTTTTGAGCGTTACCACGGTATGATTGAACACTCGACAACTAAGCTTACCGTTACGATAAAGAGAAAGGTTCCAGAAGAATTGGCTGTGAGTGCCTTTAAAATAGGGAAAAATAAAGGGGCAAAGGCGCATCGCAACTTGGTCACCTCTGAGCCTCTTCTTCTCGAACACCACCGGTTCGTTCGGGTTATTCTCCTTGCTGTACGTGAAGAACCGGATGTAGACGTAGTCGGTGCACGAGTAGGTCTTGTTCCACAGCACACGTAGCGCCTCGAACACGCAGATGAGCGTGTATGGGCCTGGCGTCGCGGGAGTGGAACGACCGAAAGACGCAGCTTTAATTTCTTTCAAAGCGTCACTGAAGCGAAACACTACATCTACATTGGTTTACAATGCTAAAATACCGACTCTTTAAAACGAGGGTTCTGTTTTCTTTTAATTTTGCGGTAATAGGTTGATTAAAAGATCAGTAAAGGAACGTCAAAGTTTGATTTCTTAAAATTTCACTTCAGAGACTGACGTCAAAGACATCGCAGTATCTTTTTTTATTATCATTACTTGGGAATTTGCAGTTGAGTAATATTTATTGACAAATGTTAAGCTACATGTCTTTGGCTCTACGCGAATACAGTGCAGTTGCGATCTTCACCGTCGATATCTATGACGTCACGGTGAGACGGAGCCAAAACCCGAAGCCGGTGACGGTACCTGTTAATTGTCATGCAGTCTTTTCCGGATTACGAAGGCTTCTCTCACAATAAGATCGGCATTTTCGGTATTGTAATAAGGTTAATTTATGACATATGTCGAATAACGTTTTTGTCTTTATCTTATTTAATGTCCTTTCGACGCGTTCGAATAGAAGAGACACGACACAAGCATTGAGCTCTTGCGCGTAGCTTTCGTGTGCGTTTCGAAGAGAAAAGAATCGTGTATCAAACAGTGTTTTAACAGTTTTAATTGCCCAGAAGAATTAGTGCAATCTGAAAGATTCTTTATGCCAGGACGTGCGTACTGCGCTTAAAATGTTCAAAAAAAAAGCGAGAAAATCTTTGTGCTTACCGCTGCATTGTTCATGCTCAAATTTCGAAGGAATATTGCAATTTGGTGTGGAACATTGCTCGACTGCTGGCAAGTAAACTGTCGAGTAATGTGCCGCTTTACTCACTCCGGAAAACCATTAATGAGGTTACGTTGACTCGATTTATACCTCTTGTAGACAGCTCCAAAGTTTTTTGGCTACACGTCATTGAATGTTAAGCTATACGGTTTAGCAAGGGAAGCCAGTTAGCTTGTCCAAGAATCACCAGCTTCTTTTTGTCGTTGTTGTTCTGCGGACCATTTATCACAAGATGACTTCACGTTCAAGAGGCTCACGTAAGAGGATAACGAACAAACCGGCACTGAATGATAATGCACGCAGTGACATCAGCTTGGGTCATACTCGCAAGACCGTGACATTTCTGCGCCACTGCCTTTTTGTCAGTACGACTTTCTGATAAAGGCATGCGACGAAGGAAATGGAAGGTGCAGGCGGGGCCTTGAAATGTAACTTACGAACTCTCGGCGCCGAAGCTTGAATGAAAAAAGAGATGAAGATGCATGACGTTAGTCTAAGGAACTAGTGTTAGCAAGCTCATTTATTAGGCAACCTATGGCTAAGACCACAGGTTGGCAAAAATGCACGGAATTAATTCAGACCGCGCTCTGTGACTCAGGCTCACTCACAAAAAATATTTCTTGCTTAGCCCCCCCCCCCTCCCCTTCCTCTCACTCGGACACCCGAAAATATTACAGCAATGGCCTCTGACCAACCGCAACAAAATGTTTAACCGCGTGAAACGCCTCGCTTCGGATAGTGCGCACATATATAGCAGTCTCCATGCAATATGTAACTTCGTACTGCTTTAACATAGGACGACACAGAAGGCAAACGACAAACACAAGCGCCATCTGTTACAATATCAAATAGCAAATATTGCCCGGCATCTAGCACTGTTAAGCTCCGTGGAAAATTCCACGTTTGTAATTCGAGTGGATGCCGCACAGAAAGGCTCGCAAAAGTTGACGTTTTTCGTACCGAACCCGAAAGAAGAAGAAAAAAAAAGTCCGTCCTCTATTACACCGGAAGTGACGCCCAACTCAGAACGCGCGGCACCTCTGCATTGCCTCCGAGACTTGGCGCTGTCCACGGCACGCTTCAATACTTCGCACACCACGTGACGGCTCCTTACGTCACGTCCACTAACCGGCAGGTGCAGGCGCCGTCCACTAAGGCGCTAATGAAAGGCTGCTAATTAAGAAAATTACACAATTACCACGCCTGCAGCTTTTGCCAAGATGGCTCTGTGGTAAAGCACAGTACCGATTCAGTTATTACCAACTTAGCTGAAGCGATGTTTCGTTACAGTTAGCCTTTTTTTTTTAAAACGCGAGATCCGACGAGAACCGGCCACTCACTTGTAGTCGGCGGTGGTGGTCTCGTTGTTGGTTTTTTGGTCGTTGTCGTCGGCCTTGGCGTAGTGCTCGGAGGCGTCGTCGGTGGTGGCGGCGGCGCTGCGGTCGTCGGCGTCGTCGTCGGCCGCCGTGTCGTTGTCGGCGCCATTCTAGTTGTCGCCTTCCGCGTGGTCGTAGCCGGCGTCGAGGGCTTTGTAACTGGTTGGCGGACCGTGGATTTCGTCGTGGCTTCGGGCAAATAAGAAACGATTATCAGGTGACGGTGGTGTCTTCTTGACGATAAACGAAGTAAATTGGCTATAACTACCCGCGAAAAAGAACAACTATACGCTGAACAGACAAGATGCTTCTCATTTGCCCAGTTGGTAATGCGCAGTGATTAGCAGAGGGGCGCAAGTTAGGACACACACAGATAAAGCAGACAGCAATAGCTGTTGTTCTCACTACTCCGACTGTGTACACGTGTTAATTTGGGCGCTTCTTCTAATAGGGCAGGTGATCTACGCCGGCAAAGAACTCCCTCTGTAAATATATTGGACACGTATGCACCGGTCTCACGCTTCTTCCGCGCATTAAACACGTGCATTCAGTTTAGACTGATATAATATTGGCGTGAAACTCTTCTTTCGGTGATTTTTTCCGGTGTGCGCTTGATTACTAGAAGACAACATGAATGGTCAAACTGCTATTACCTCCTAAATTGCACGCTGGAATGCTAGTGCCGATATATGCTAGGGTGACGTCATAGGTTTCAGTGAATTTTCTCGTATTTGGACCGTTGGAACAGACAAGTTCTCGGAACTTGCTAAGTCTGGTCTTTTTTGGGGTGTTTCAGGAGGCAAAGAAGTCCATATATAGAAATAAAGGAAATACAACTATAGGCCCAAGCTGACGCCGGCCACATTTTACGATGTCAGGGAGAGTCACTTGACGTGGACTGTCGTCAAATAAATCCGTGACGTCACAGAAATGCGGGCGAAGATGCCTCCCGCATTTCGCTTTTGCTTCTTTTCTGCCTTATCAAGTCTCCTCTCACGGTAGAGTTGCTCTTTTATCGCCCCGTATATATAGTAGTCGAGTAATCCACAATACCAAAAATTATATATCTCAACCTAAATTTCGTTTTGGTCTCTAAGTGAAGAAGACAAGTTGTGTGCTTATGGGCGGGGGGTGGGGGCAGTTACCGCAAAAGCTATGTAAGCTGAATATGGTTACGCAGACGAAAAGCTATATACAAGTATATTTACAAGGCAATACGCCGCACTTGGCCAAGAGGCAACAGCCTGCGCTAGCCTCTAATTGTCGTCGTCGTCGTCTTCTAACTACTCGACTCCTCATCATTGTAAACACTGTTCCGTAGCACTACCCCCGGCGGCAAAAGCGCCGTCCCGGAGTGACTAAACGCCGGACTCGGAAGCAGTGTAGTAGGCCTTGAGCCTACTGACGTGCACGACATCACTAGATGCCAGAGTAGAGGATGAGGTTGAGCACACAGGAGCAATTTCGTACGTCACAGGCGTCACCTGGTGAAGCACGCGGTAGGGCCCTGTGTATCGCCAAAGGAGCTTTTCTGAAAGTCTGACGTGACGAGAGGGCGACCACAGGAGCAAGAGCGCATCAGGCGAAAACTGTACGTCATGGTAGTGGGCGTTTCTTGGATACAGTTTTTTGGATACATGTAATCCAATGTTAAGCTATACAGTTTAGCAAGGGAAGCCAGTTAGCTTGTCCAAGAATCACCAGCTTCTTTTTGTTGTTCTGTCGATCATTTATCGCAAAATGACTTCCCGTTCAAGAGGCGCACATAAGAGGATAACGAACAAACCGGCACTGAATGATGATGCGCGCAATGACCTCAGCTTGGGTCATACTCCCAAGACCGTGACATTTCTGCGCCACTGCCTATTTGTCAGTACGACTTTCTGATAAAGGCATGCGACGAAGGAAATGGAAGGTGCAGGCGGGGCCTTCGAATGTAACTTACGAACTTTCGTCGTCGAAGCTTGAACGAAAAAAAGAGATGAAGATGCATGACGTTAGTCTAATGAACTAGTGTTAACAAGCTCATTTTTTAGCCACCCTATGGCTAAAACCATACTTTGGCGAAAACGCACGGAAGTCACTCAGACCGCGCTCTGTGACTCAGGCTCACTCACAAAATATATTTCTTTCTTTGCCCCCGTTCCCCTTCCTCTCACTTGGACTCCCGAAAATATTACAGCAATCGCCTCTGACCAACTGCAGCGAAATTTTTAACCGCGTGAAACGCCTAGCTTCGGATAGTACGCACATATTTAGCAGTCTCCATTTAAAATGTAACTTCGTAGTGCTTTAACATAGAACCACACAGAAGTGAAATGACATACACAAGCGCCATCTGTTACATCAACAAATGCCAACCATAGCCCGGCATCTAGCACTGCTAAAGGGAAGCTGAAAGGTTTTCCAGAAAAAATGAGTGAACGTCTCTACATAATAGTTTTCAACCCTCCGAATTTGAATATCGCATCGAAATTTTGTGAAAGAAAGCGCTAATATATTTTATTTCGACGAAAACTGCAGCAGCGGACACGCCCAGCTCGCGCGTCTCGTTTCCGCCTGTGATCGGTCGGGCGCCTCGTGACGTCAACACTAGTAACCGACCGCTGCCGCTACACATGAAGCGCGGTGCCAGGTAGTTTGGTGCTGTTTTTCTGAGACGGTAATGGAAAATTTAGAGAGACTGCGTTTTTCTGAGGAGTTCGGCGTTACTCCCTACATGTACGAGCCGATTGCGAAGATCCGGCCTCTCGAAGAAGCAAACGATGCTGGGGCGAGCAGTGCTTTCGACGCGAACGAAAGCAAACTCTTGGGATCTCCTCGTGTTGTTAATGCTCTTTGGTGAGTATGTTTTTTGCAAAGCGACTTAGTGATCTCGCCGATCTTCTGCCGTTCTAGTGAGCTCGTTTCCGGTCAAACAACTGTAGTGTCTTCCTGCATGGCTCCTCGTGGAACGTAAGCTTGGATGCGACCGTCGGCATTTGTGCGCTGTCCAAAGATGTCGGCAATTTACAAAGTCTGTTTAAACGCGTGAAAAGCTTCCCGGTTCATGCAGTACGTGTAGTGACCTTCATCTGTTGACCAGCGCGTTGACTACCACTCACGTTGATTTCCACTCACGTTGACTACCGCGCACGTTGACTACCATTCTACATGCACGCAGACGCACCAACAAAGGAATGCAGGGTCGATCGAAGCAGAATACGATGGCACGCACGCAGAAACAAGCGCGGTCAGGCACGGTCGCGGACGCTGCGAAGGAACGAAACACTAGAGTTGACGTCACAACACCGCGGTTTCCGGTCTCCTCTCGCATCGTCAGCGTCAGCAGCAGCACGCGTCATTCGACGGGGGGCGGAGCTACAGCGCAATTTCAACTGACGATTACGTCGCTCCTAATTGAAAAAAAAACCAAAATTTTACCTACATGGTTTATAAGGTTCCCGCATCCGTATATGAGCGTCTTATTGAATTCGACAGACTCTTCACCTTCCCTTTACGCTCCGTGCAAAATTCCACGTATGTAATACGTGTGGATGCCGCACAAAAAGGCTCGAATTGTTGACGTTTTTCGTACCGAACCCGAAACAAGAAGAGAAAAAAAAGTCCGTCCTCTGTTACACCGGAAGTGACGCCCGACTCAGAAAGCGCGGCACCTCTGCATTGCCTCCCAGACTTGGCGCTGTCCACGGCACGCTTCAATACTTCGCACACCACGTGACGGCTCCTTACGTCACGTCCACTAACCGGCAGTTGCAGGCGCCGTCCACTAAGGCGCTAATGAAAGGCTGCTAACTACGAAAATCGCACAATTACCACCCCTGCAGCTTTTGCCAAGATGGCTCAGTGGTAAAGCACCACACCGATTCAGTTATTACCAACTAAGCTGAAGCGATGTTTCGTTGAAGTTAGCATTTTTGTTTTTTTAAACGCGAGATCCGACGACTACCGGCCACTCACTTGTAGTCGGCGGTGGTGGTCTCGTTGTTGGTTTTTTGGTCGTCGTCGTCGGCCTTGGCGTAGTGCTCGGAGGCGTCGTCGGTGGTGGCGGCGGCGCTGCGGTCGTCGGCGTCGTCGTCGGTCGCCGTGTCGTTGTCGGCGCCATCCTAGTTGTCGCCTTCCGCGTGGTCGTAGCCGGCGTCGAGGGCTTTGTAACTGGTTGGCGGACCGTGGGTTTCGTCGTGGCTTCGGGCAAATAAGAAACGATTATCAGGTGACGGTGGTGTCTTCTTGACGATAAACGAATTAAATTGGCTATAACTACCAACGAAAAAGAACGACTATACGCTGAACAGACAAGATGCTTCTCATTTGGTCAGTTGGTGATGCGCAGTAATTAGCAGAGTGGCGCAAATTAGGACACACACAGATAAAGCAGACTGTAGGAGCTGTTGTTCTCTCTACTCCGACTGTGTACACGTCTTAATTTGGGCGCTTCTTCTAATAGGGCAGGTGATCTACGCCGGCAAAGAATTCCCTCTGTAAATATATTCGACATGTATGCACCGGTCTCACGCTTCTTCCGCGCATTAAACACGTGCATTCAGTTAAGACTGACATAATATTGGCGTGAAACTCTATTTTTGGTGCTTTTTCCGGTGTGCGCTTGATTACTAGAAGACAACATGAATGGTCAAACTGCTATTACCTCCTAAACTGCACGCTGGAATGCAGGTGCCGATATATGCGAGGGTGACGTCATAAGGTTCATAAAATTTTCTCGTAATTGGACCGTTGGAACAGACAGGTTCTCGGAACTTGCAAAGTCTGGTCTTTTTTCGGGTGTTTGAGGAGGCAAAGAAGTTCATATATACAAATAAAGAAAATACAACTATAGGCCCAAGCTGACGGCGGCCACATTTGAAGATGTCAGAGAGAGTCACACTTGACGTGGAGTGGTGTCAAAAATATCCGTGACGTCCCAGAAATGCGGGCGAAGATGCCACCCGCTTGTCGCTTTTGCTTCTTTTCTGCCTTATCAAGTCTCCCCTCACGGTAGAGTTGCTCTTTTATCGCCCCGTATATATTGTAGTCGAGTAATTCAAAATACCTAAAATTATGTATCTCAACCTAACTTTCGTTTTGGTCTCTCAGTGAAGAAAAGTTGTGTGTTTGGGGGCGGGGGGTGGGGGCAGTTACCGCAAAAGCTATGTAAGCTGAATATTGTTACGTAGGAAGACGCAGACGAAAAGCTATGTACAAGTATATTTACAAGGCAATACGCCGCACTTGCCCAAGAGGCAACAGCCTGCGCTAGCCTCTAATCGTCGTCGTCGTCTTCTAACTACTCGACTCCTCATCATTGTAAACATTGTTCCATAGCACTACCCCCGGCAGCAAAAGCGCCGTCCCGGAGTGACTAAACGCCGGACTCGGAAGCAGTGTAGTAGGCCTTGAGCCTACTGACGTGCACGACATCACTAGATGCCAGAGTAGAGGATGAGTTTGAGCACACAGGAGCAATTTCGTACGTCACAGGCGTCACCTGGCGAAGCACGCGGTAGGGCCCTGTGTATCGCGAAAGCAGCTTTTCTGAAAGTCCGACGTGACGAGAGGGCGACCACAGGAGCACCAGCGCATCAGGCGAAAACTGTACGTCACGGTGGCGGGCGTTTCTTGGATACAGTTTTTTGGATACATGTAATCGAATGTTAAGCTATAAGGTTTAGCGAGGGAAGCCAGTTAGCTTGTCCAAGAATCACCAGCTTCTTTTTGTTGTTCTGCCGATCATTTATCACAAAATGACTTCACGTTCAAGAGGCGCACATAAGAGGATAACGAACAAAGCGGCACTGAATGATAATGCACGCAGTGACCTCAGCTTTGGTCATACTCCCAAGACCGTGACATTTCTGCGCCACTGCCTTTTTGTCAGTACGACTTTCTGATAAAGGCATGCGACGAAGGAAATGGAAGGTGCAGGCGGGGCCTTCAAATGTAACTTACGAACTTTCGGCGTCGAAGCTTGAATGAAAAAAAGGATGAAGATGCATGGCGTTAGTCTAATGAACTAGTGTTAGCAAGCCCATTTATTAGCCACCCTATGGTTAAAACCATACTTTGGCAAAAATGCACGGAACTCACTCACACCGCGCTCTGTGACTCAGGCTCACTCACAAAAAATATTTCTTGCTTAGCCCCGCCCCTCCCCCCTCCCCTTCCTCCCACTCGGACACCCGAAAATATTACAGCAATGGCCTCTGACCAACTGCAACAAAATTTTTAACCGCGTGAAACGCCTAGCTTCGGATAGTGCGCACATATATAGCAGTCTCCATGCAAAATGTAACTTCGTAGCTCTTTAACATAGAACGACACAGAAGGGAAACGAAATACACAAGCGCCATCTGTTAAATCACCAAATACCAACTATAGCCCGGCATCTAGCACTGTGAAGCTCCGTGCAAAATTCCACGTTTGTAATGCGAGTGGATGCCGCACAAAATGCTCGCAAAAGTTGACGTTTTTCGTACCGAACCCGAAAGAAGAAGAAAAAAAAGTCCGTCCTCTGTTACACCGGAAGTGACGCCCGACTCAGAACGTGCGGCACCTCTGCATTGCCTCCGAGACTTGACGCTCCCCACGGCGCGCTTTAAAACTTTCCACACCACGTGACGGCTCCTTACGTCACGTCCACTAACCGGCAGGTGCAGGCGCCGTCCACTAAGGCGCTAATGAAAGGCTGCTAATTACGAAAACCACACAATTACCACCCTTGCAGCTTTTGCCAAGACTGCTCAGTGGTAAAGCACAGTACCGATTCAATTATTACCAACTTAGCTGAAGCGATGTTTCGTTAAAGTTAGCCTTTTTTTTCTAATACGCGAGATCCGACGAGAACCGGCCACTCACTTGTAGTCGACGGTGGTGGTCTCGTTGTTGGTTTTTTGGTCGTAGTCGTCGGGCTTCGCCTAGTGCTCGGAGCCGCCGTCGGTGGTGGCGGTGGCGCTGCGGTCGTCGGCGTCATCGTCGGCCGTGTCGTTGTCGGCGCCATTCTAGTTGTCGCCTTCCGCGTGGTCTTAGCCGGCGTTAAGGGCTTTGTAATTGGTTGGCTGACCGTGGTGTTCATCGGGGCTTCGGGCGAATAAGAAACGATTATCAGGTGACGGTGGTGTTTTCTTGACGATAAACGAATTAAATTGGCTATAACTACCCGCGAAAAAGAACAACTATACGCTGAACAGACAAGATGCTTCTCATTTGACCAGTTGGTGATGCGCAGTGATTAGCAGAGGGGCGCAAATTAGGACACACACAGATAAAGCAGACAGGAAGAGCTGTTGTTCTCTCTACTCCGTCTGTGTACACGTTTTAATTTGGGCGCTTCTTCTAATAGGCGAGGTGATCTACGCCGGCAAAGAACTACCTCTGTAAATATATTGGACACGTATGCACCGGTCTCACGCTTCTTCCGCGCATTAAACACGTGCATTCAGTTTAGACTGATATAATACTGACGTGAAACTCTTTTTTCGGTTATTTTTTCCGGTTTGCGCGCTTGGTTACTAGAAGACAACATGAATGGTCAAACTGCTATTATCTCCCAAAGTGCACGCTGGAATTTTAGCGCCGATATATGCGAGGATGACGTCATAAGGTTCAAAAAATTTTCTCGTATTTGAACCGTTGGAACAGACAGGTTCTCGGAACTTGCAAAGTCTGCTCTTTTTTGGGGTGTTTCAGGAGGCAAAGAAGTCCATATAGACAAATAGAGGAAACACAACTATAGGCCCAAGCTGACGTCGGCCACATTTTACGATGTCAGAGAGAGTCGCTTGACGTGGAGTGGCGTCAAATAAATCTGTGACGTCATTGAAATGCGGGCGAAGATGCCACCCGCATTTTGCTTTTGCTTATTTTCTGCCTTATCAAGTCTTCTCTCACTGTAGAGTTGCTCCTTTATCGCCCCGTATATATTGTGGTCGAGTAATCCACAATACCAAATATTATGTATCTCAACCTAACATTCGTTTTGGTCTCCAAGTAAAGAAGACAAGTTGTGTGTTTGGGGGCGGGGGTGGGGGCCGTTACCGCAAAAGCTATGTAAGCTGAATATTGTTATGTAGGAAGACGCAGACGGCAAGCTATATACAAGCATATTTACAAGGCAATACGCCGCACTTGGCCAAGAGGCAACAGCCTGCGCTAGCCTCTAATCGTCGTCGTCGTCTTCTATAACTACTCGCCTCTTCGTCATTGTAAACACTGTTCCGTAGCAATATGAAATACTCTCTAATATCATTTTTTTAGCATTTTCGCTTGGCTTTGTCGGAAAAAATGTGCATTGTGACTTTCTATAATGGGCTTTTTGTGCGATACTTCTCAAGGCCTTTCAGCAGCATGGGAACAAGGCAAGAGCAGGAGCCAATGTTTCGACAAGTGGATTTGTCTTTTTCACGGCGACATATATAATAATAATAATAATAATAATAATAATAATAATAATAATAATAATAATAATAATAATAATAATAATAATAATAATAATAATAATAATAATAATAATAATAATAATCTTTATTACATCCAGTCATCTCATGGTTACAGATCCAGCCCGCATAAGCAACATTGCTTGTGTGCGAGGCTGGGCAGTCAGCTGGTAGTACTCATATGTGTACAAATAAATTAATATAGGAAAAAAATGACATTGCAAAAGTGAACAAAAGATATTATTTGAACAAAAGATATTATTGCATCAACAGGTAAAATATACACATTGACATTAGAGATGAGTTCGCAATCAGGTTCGTATGTTTCAAATCCCGAAGAAAACTTCAAAGAACGTGGGCATTACTTATCACCCATGACCTTAAATGTGATTTTATTTGTTTAAATGTTCCCGCGATATCATTCTCATTCAATTTATTGAAATTAGCCGGCACGTAGAAAGCACGAGTTCTCTTGCCGTAGTTTGTGTACACACGAGGTACCACATATTTTTCTGTCTTACGTAAGCTGCGAGATTTCACGTTCAAGTTTTTGAATTTAGTAGAAAAATAACTTTTACACATGGCGTCGAACAAAACTTGTTGCTCGACAAACAACATGCCTGACTGGTACATGCTCAGCAAGAGATCTTGCTGCAGCTATAGGCAATTGCCTATAGGCAAGCTATAGGCAATTTTTTTTAGGATGCGGTTAATTATCTTAAGTCTACTAGAAGAAGCAAAGCCATAAATTGTTATTCCCTACTTTATGATCGATTCCCCAAGTGCCTTGTAAACCATTTTACGAATATTTACATCACAGAAAGATTTTAGGGCGTACAAATGAGCGCACACAGCACGTAAGCGCCTTGCGAGCTCTTCAATGTGGACATTCCATGACAATGTGTCGTCGAAGTGTAGACCCAGGTATTTTGTGCTATTTACCAGAGCTACCGGAGGACATGAGCATGCGAGGTAGTCACTGGTGTGGAGATAAACAGGGGAAATATCCGCGACTGCTTTATATGGGCTGTGCAAACATATCATATTAGTCTTCGATTTATTAATGAACATTTTGTTATTAATGAACCAACCAAGTAGTTTACAGACATCATACTGTAACACTCTCGCGGCTTCGTTTGAAAATTTGTTTGATACAACCAAAGCCGTGTCATCAGCGTAAAAATAAATTTTTGATTTTTGTGGTAAGCAAGCAAGATCATTCAAACAAAAGCGGCCCCAATACGGACCCTTGCGGTACCCCTGATTTAACACGCAACAGAGAACTATAGGACTCCGCCACACGGACACACTCTTGTCTGCCTGTTAAATAATTTTAAAAAAATGAGTAATACGGGCCTCTGAAACCACACCTGCTTAGTTTTGATAGTAACTGTTCATGATCTAATGTGTCAAATGCCCGTTGTAAATCAACGAAAAGAGTCAAAACAACATTGTTTTTATCGATTTCGTTACAGATATAGTCATTAAAATCTTCCAAAAGACCCACAGTACTCTGTCCTGAGCGAAAGCCAAACTGCGCCGGGTTGATAAGGCTAAACTTTTCACAAAATGAGGCCATATTAATATAGACTACTTTTTCCAATATGCATGCCAAAGACGAAAGAATTGAAATTGGTCGGTAATTCTCGTAAAGCTTTCGAGATCCTTTCTTATAAAGAGGTCTCGCAATGCTAACTTTCATGTTTTCATTATCTGACCGGTTTTTAATGTTTCATTTAGGATGTAAAGTAGCGTTGATTTGAGCACCTCGAAGTTCGCAGCTATATCTCTTATCCTAACTTTATCAAAACCTGGAGATCTTGTTAAACTCATGGATCGTATAATATCCCACAATTCTGGTTCATCAACAGTAGGCAGAAAAGCAGAATGAATGTTAGAGAACGTGACATTGTTTTGGATATTTGCCGGTATGCACCCATTTGTAATGTTGTTTACTGATTCGATAAAGTGTTTGTTAAAATCATTCGCTATCTGAACAGCAGGTGAGTCGAGAAAGGCGTCCGCAAGAGTATTATCAATACTCTTTTTTGCAGGTCTCCCTATTAGAGTGTTAACCAAGTTCCATGTTTTACCGGTGTTACGACTGCAAGCTGCAAACTTGCCTGAGTGGTAGCGCTTCTTAGCTAGTCTTATTTTAGCGTTTACTTTGTTTCTCATGTGCCTAAATTCTTCTCTTGCAAGAGCGTCCCCAGGTTTATCTTGGCATTTTCTAAGGAGCTTGCTTTTAACGCTGCAAAGCTCCATTATTTCGTTATCAATCCACGGGCTATCTTTATTTCTTCTTTTAAGCTTTTTGCTCGCCTTTTATGCTCGCCTTTTGACAATTGTGTTCGACTGATATATATAGTGCAACTTTATTTCCTCCCACCCCGGTGTGCTTTTATCCGTCAGCACTACGACATCGTATGTACTAATTATTGTGACCAATTTTTCTTCTTCGTGTTGGAGGTTTTCATTCGCACAAGAGCACGCAGTACGATTTCAGACCGACCTTCGACCAACGCTTGGCTAGCTGTCTAATATCTCACATTTCGATCACCACCTGTGCAAGTGCCTTTATTCCTTAATGTACAGCAATGTGAACTGCCCAATACGGTACAGCACTCTACAGGAACTGAACAAAGCAAGTCGAGGCTCCAGCACCAGTTAAACGCACACTAGACCACCTTGTTCGCACAGAAAAGCAGATCGAACGCAATGATCAATGAAGAGGAAGCTTTTGCATGCTTGCCTCATCTGACAACTATTGCTTCGCGAGCCTAAGGAATGCAGCAAAACAATAGCCAGGTGCCTGATGGAAAGAGCAAAAACGAGTGCTGCCTGTACGATAGGAACTTAACTGTTTTCACATGCTTTCACAAGCAACTGCTTTCCCGCATAGCATGCGCGACTGTGTGGCTAGCATTGACGCCAGCACATCTTCATAATTTATGTTGCCTGATCTGACTTACAGAAGTTGGGGAACTAGGAACTATAGGTGCATATTTACGATCTTTTTTTTTTCTTTAACTCTCAGTACTTGTCAAAAAAAGCTAATTCTTGCTTTTATCGTGTTCCTTGAGGTGCTTCTTTGTAGTTGCGCGTAAGCATTCTAAAAAAAATAATTTGCCCAACTATTAGCCCTATAAATCCATTCAAAACACGAGCGATCAAGCTATGATATTATGCATGACAGTATACGTTGCGACAACAACGTCTTAAAATAACGCGTTCAAATGTAAGAGCATCGAAAATGAGCACATTTCTAGCGGTAACGACAGAATTAAGCATTTTGTACTCACTTGTTGTAGGGGGAGGGCCGCCACCGCCGCCACCCTTTTTATATGTCGCGCCATCGGTTTCGTCCTCTGGAAAAGAAAGAAAGGCCTACACTCTTCCAACACAAGAAAAAAAGAAGCAAGCAAGAGAGCGAGCGAACAAACAAACAAACAAACAAACAAGCAAACAAACAAACACAAACTGATTACACCACTGTATTATGTTTCAATCCCCATCTGGCCACAAATGTAAAGTTGGTGTTCCAGCCTTCCGAACGAACAGTGTTTCTTTTTCTTTTTTACTCCACACAAGTGTCGACTGGAACCACCTTCCTACTTCCAACGTTCATACTTCCAGACGCACCTTCAAAGAGCAATCTCTCTTATCACGCTATCGCTGAACCTTTTTTTTCTCGATACCGCGCTTTTTAATTTTATCATTACCCGAATCTTTGAAAATTCCTCTACGGCATGTAGTAAAATTTTCTCCCTGGCCTAGATTACTCTCAGACATTATTTGCGGGACAAATAAAAATAAGTATTTTACTTTTAACGAAGCATCGCTGAACAAGTTTTAAACTAAATACTTTACAACAGGCATTGCAATTCAGGAATTGTAGCCGGCGACTTAGGAAGTCGTATCCACTTGTAACGGATTCCGACAATAATACCAGTCTTGAGCTATTAATGTAGCTATTAAGTTAATTAAGTTAATTAAATTATTATTTATGTAGCTATTAAGAGCTATTAAGGCTCTTTAATGTACTCCCACCTGTCCCTGGCCACAATTTCGAACTAATGGGTCCGATTATCATTCAGTGGATTGTTATTAACCATGTACGAAATTTCGGAACTTCTTCCGCATATACAGATTTCATAAATTCAAAAATTCTAAAGTGTACAGGTGTTTACTCATCCATAATACTGTCCAATATTTTCCCCAGTTTGAGAATGCTCAGTCTTACACAGTGACTGAAGTTAGGCGAATGATGCCAAACTGTAGTACAATCTCTTTCCAGCATTCTACGTAACACCTTTGAACACATCGTTTTTTTTCGCACGTTGGGAACATTTTAGAATAAAACTCATTCTTTAACTACTGTCAATATGATACTAGAAACATTGTTTCTAGCGATACTCAACTATTTTTTACTAACGACTTATTCGCAAATACCGATTTTAGTGGCGACACTCAGCGCGTTTTTCTCGACTTTGCTTTAGCTTTCGATATTCATTCGCAACTTACTTTCTCCAAGGCCTAATGAATTACACCTTGACCAAATTGTTCTTTCCTAAAGACGAGGCATCGATTGCGATAACAAAGTAGCAGACATCTGTACGAAGCAAGGATAGTAGCTTTAGCGGCCGTAAAAACGTGGAAACATTCGCTTACTAACCGAATCAGCAAGCATGGTATCAGTGCGCACAAGCAAACATCAATGCATCACACTCGATGAGCGCCGACACTCGATGTCAAAACGCTAGTGTGAACAAGCGCCGCAGCAACAGCGAGCGAAGTGACCTTCGTGCTGTCGACCTTCGTGCTGTCAATCGCTTCAGTGCAAGAGCGGCGAGAACACATCGCGTACAAACGTATGAGCCGTCTGCAGTTGCCTTTCAAGATACGGTGCACGAGACCGCGCGCGGTCGTGGAAATTCATTAGGTACGCACTTGGTGACGCAGTCGAAGCCACGCCCCCCTCCCTTCCCCGCTGCATCCCCGCTTTCCTCCATACATCGCGCGCGAGATCGTCAGTTCCCTTCCCTTGCTCCCGCTCGCTTGAATGCGCAGTTGCTGCCGGAGAACAACGACCCTCCCCCACTCCCTACCTCCCATCCCCCCGCTACTTTTCACGCGACGGAAGACGGCGCGCTTGCTCTCAGCTTTCTTCCTTTGCGCGGGCCAGATTGAGCCGCGATCACCGGCTTCCCTCGCATGCTTTCACTCGCGCATACAGCACACGACGCGCGGCGACGGTGTTATCACCCTTAGACTTATACGGAACATCACGGCGATGGCGACGACAAAAAAAATTGGAGGACGCTTAAGCTTCGCCTTCAAGAGTGGAACGCGATAGCGTTCCCGTCGACCCGCCAATGGGTGTAAGACAATGGGCTACAGGGCAGCCATCACTTACGAGGCGCCCCGCATCAGACGCGGTGAGCGTCGAGCCATATGGTCGAGCAACGCGGCGTTCGGCGCAGCAATGAAACGTGCGCCTGAGCAAGCGGAGCGAACCAAAGAACTCGGTATCCCGGAGGGGGAAATGATGCACGCCAGCCAAACGCCGTGATCGGCACGGGCAGAGAGATAGAGAGATAGTGATCTAAAGAAAGGAAGGACGCTTGATTCTGCGGAGGGAGCGAGGCGAAGCGTTGTCAGGGGAGAGAGTCCGAACCGCGACAGCTCCAATGCGCGCGTGGCGCGCCATCTGTCGGGGCAGCGCCGTACATGGAGAGGAGGGGCTCTTCTGTGTTTGCCGCAAGATGGCTCTCCGTGTGCGGAAAGCGCAGAAGAAATGCAGCGAAACGCACTTCGCTACTCGTGTAATTGCGACTTCTGTAAGTTACATGTTCATAATTACCTATATACACCACAGTATAACTTTCCACGGCTCGTTTCGAAGGCAACACCGCATTCACTAGAGGCGCGTTTGTACCTTTTGGAAGCATCGAAATCGTGGCTGAGTGGTAGCGTCTCCGTCTCACACTCCGGAGACCCTGGTTCGATTCCCACCCAGACCATCTTGGAAGTTGCTTTTTATTTATGGAGTGCCTGCCGTGATTTATCGCTCACGGTCAACGCCGCAAAAACGCTGACGCCGACGCCGACACCGACGCCGACGACACCGGCTTTTCTGCGACACGAGCTCCTTAACGCTATCGCGTTAAAATGCGCCTGTAGTGCCCATATAATTGCTGTCGCAACAAAACTTTCTGCAAGGTCATTAAGAATGAGTAGTGGCTAACAATTCCTCTTCCACTTGTACACCTGTAGCATATCTGGGGTTCCAAAAGGGTCTGCCTTTCGGTCCCTGCTTTATTTTTGTTTTTATTACCGACTTACGACACAGTGTTCAGTTTTTTTTTCAATTATAGTATTTGGAGACGATTGTGTAATCTACCATTAGATTACTAGCACTGAAGACTCTCGTAAACTACGAAGTGACCCTGCCAATATTTTCCAGGTGCATTAACTGGCGCATGAATCTTAATATTAACAAATGTAAATATACACATTTATCTCACCGTCTGAACTAACGCACTTCCTTATTTCGACAATGGCATGAGACTGGACTCTGCTGACTCCTACAATTACCTTGGACTTTATATCACCAATTACCTTACATGGAGCGTAAGCATTGACTACGTGATTAACATTGCCAATTGTTCACTACGGTACCTACGCCCCAGCTTTAAAACTGCACCGAGTGAACTTAACCAACCCTCTACAAGACAACTGTTCGCTCTAGAGTATATACTATGACACTCTTCTCTAACTACTCTAATACAACTCCTTGAAAGTTTTCAAAATCGTGCTTCTCGTTTTTTATTGCCTGATTACGCCAGTTTTACATCTATGAAACATACCTTTAGTCTACGTGAACTCTCATCCCGTCGAAAATGGGCATGATTGTGTCTTTATCATACGACCTCTCATTTCAACCCACCTCCACGTGAACAACCGATAACACGTCTGTCATACATATAATCGCGGTTTGGTCACAACCTTCAAGTGGGTGCAGTGTGGTGCCGAACAAGGTTGTGCCAGGGTTCCCTTATTCAGTAAACACGTCTGAATTGGAACCGCCTGCCTGCTTCCACTACCACTATTCCGGATAATGCGAGCTTCAAAACAGCCGTAAACAACACGCTTTTGTTAAAGTTTGTGATGCGAAGGCATAAAATGGCACATTGAGCTGTAAATGTGGCGTCTGTAGCAGCGAAACGGCACCAAAATTCTCACTGGCTGTGATCCCACCTTCCATGCGCGCCTCAACGGAGCAGGGCGTGCGAACATGAATATCTGCTGGTGCGCTGGCGCGGAGGATGTCACGTGATGGCAGAGGGCATCGCCGCGATGCCACGTCACCGTCGCTCTCACTCTCGGAAGCCAGTGTTCTCACCCACTGGGCTAAACAGGTCTGTGCAGTCTGATCTATCTATCTATCTATCTATCTATCTATCTATCTATCTATCTATCTATCTATCTATCTATCTATCTATCTATCTATCTATCTATCTATCTATCTATCTATCTATCTATCTATCTATCTATCTATCTATCTATCTATCTATCTATCTATCTATCTATCTATCTATCTATCTATCTATCTATCTATCTATCTATCTATCTATCTATCTATCTATCTATCTATCTATCTATCTATCTATCTATCTATCTATCTATCTATCTATCTATCTATCTATCTATCTATCTATCTATCTATCTATCTATCTGTTAACATATTCGTACGTAAATTATGTACTGCATCCCGCTCTAAATATTTCCAAGTATACGACCGTGCACTCATTTATCTCTGTCTGTCTGTCTGTCTGTCTGTCTGTCTGTCTGTCTGTCTGTCTGTCTGTCTGTCTGTCTGTCTGTCTGTCTGTCTGTCTGTCTGTCTGTCTGTCTGTCTGTCTGTCTGTCTGTCTGTCTGTTTCTCTGTTTGTCTGTTTGTCTTGTCTGTCTGCACGTGCCAGCAGCCAAAGGGGGCATAAGCTCGACGCTAACAAACTTACCGCTTGCCTCTACAGTTGCTGCGTAGAGAAATAAGAACGGGAGAAAGAGTCTTGGTAAGTGAGCAAGCTCGTTTCACAAAAGAAGAACGAAAAGGCGAACACCACCACTCTGTGAAGAACAAATAGCAAAAACATAAGCAATATCGAAATCTATAGGTGGGACGTGCAGCGATTCTAACAGCGGAGAAGGTAGGCGGTACGAAAGGTGACAGTTCCAAAAAACTCGTCACCAGAAAATTTTATTCTGGTAACACGCATGCATCTGCTCAACCACAGAGTACGTAAAAGTTTCGGCTACATCAGGTTTATTTAGCATTGTTTTTCATAAAAATACCACTGGTAAATGCACTGTAAAATTGGACGCAGAGTCTTACACATTGTAATGTGCATTTGATGTTGTCCTTACACCTGAAGGCAACTTGTTTGCAAATTTATCCATTGAAAAAAAAAAGACCATTAGCAGGTTTTTTTTTTTGAGACTATTTTCTGAAGTCAAAAGGACACGACCCTGCGCCCCTAAGTCCTCTACTAGAAGCCTACAGACCAGCTTATATAGAATAAAGACTATCGAAATGTTAGAGGACGTTCTCAATTTGCTTCATCGCGGTTTAGCCATAGCACCGATAGGTTTCGAACTACACGCACATTACTGCCTCCAGATTTCGTCCCTTTGGTGCTTCATGTTTGTAGTATTGTGTATATAACTATATTTGTAGACATTTCTCTAATATTGCCTATGTGACTTTTTTTCTGCACTTGCTTATGTATTCGTTTATGTATTTCTCTAATCCGTATTCGCATCCTTGCTACACTTATGGCATACGTATGTTTTACTATGTAATGACTAGACATAAATAGTTATCGTCAAATGTATGGTCGGACGATACTTCTCTGGATTTCGCTTTAATCGTCTATACATATGTCTACATAACTGTACGTCCATATATGGCCTTTACAAATTTGTCCATACTTTATGTCTTCGCATTTTCAGACAGCCTTGCTACGTATATAGTTTACGTAGCTGCTACTGCGCAATGCCTAGACATAAGTAGCTTTCAAATACATATACTTTTGGTTAACATGAATGGTCGCAGAAAGCCTATTGCACTTCTTGCGAATGAAAGCGTAAAGGCACAAGTGTACAGGATGCCGGCAGTAGAGGGAGTAATTTGTGCACGAAACGTCTACACGTATATTTCTTAGGACACGCCGAACCTAACTATCACGAGCACAGCATGCAGTGGAATGCTAACGCAGAAGGTAGTATTGTCTGCATGCAATGCAACACACACGAGCGCCTCAACTTCTGCGCCATTTCGCCCGTTCGGCAAATTTACGCTCCTAGCTATTTTATGGAACGTGCACTACTGACGTCAGCACGTTAACCACCGTTCCCTGCTGATACGGTGCTCAATTGTTATCCTCGATTCGGCGATAATGTTAACACTGACAGATTCAACTACGTTAACGAGACCGTGCGCTGGTAATGTGTAGCACAATCCTAACTCTGAGGCAGCGTCCATCTCTGCTGCGAAAGTTAAACCGGCTGAGTGGAAGGTGTTATTTTTTCAAGCGAGCGGATCCACAGCGCTTCAGTGATGACGTAGTTGTTATTCTTACTCTTACTAAGCTACTCTTACTACCTGCCTGGCAACTGCATCGGAGAGTATCTTCGAGGTGTCAATGCCACTATACTCACACGTGTATCGCATCAACAGCAGCATGAGCAGTATGATCATGATGATGAACAGGATCAGGTTGCAGCAGATGACGAACGACACTTTCAGGTTGTCATCATCCCTGCGCCAGCGCAAAAGTACATTCATTCATTCATTCATTCATTCATTCATTCATTCATTCATTCATTCATTCATTCATTCATTCATTCATTCATTCATTCATTCATTTACCGACCGACAAGGCAAACGTGAAACGCATGGTGCAGAATTAAGACGCTATTTATTAGCATCGCGCGCGAATCGGCAACCACATTGAGCGTATTTCGGGCGTATTTTCTGCGTCGCGTCGGCGCGTCAGATCCGCCGTCTTGTGCGACGGCCACACCGAACTTTCCAAAAGCACGTGCTATGTTATGGGCGGTCTTGAATGCGCTTGAATGCCGTAAATTCCGCGTGTGAGGAATGAACACCCACCGCAGCGTGGTTTAATTATAGGCCCGGAAATGCGTTTCATGGGGACGAGCCGGTGAGGCTCGCACAACGGGCCCCCATGGATGCCGGTCATCATCTCCGGACGAATCGATGCGTTTACCAAATAATGCGAGGAGGGAGAGAGATCATTGTAGTTTACTGTGAAAGGATAATAGTGAAAAATGCACACACGCACATTATATATATATATATATATATATATATATATATATATATATATATATATATATATATATATATATATATATATATAAACAAACACTGGAGCCAAAAGAATACTCACTCGTCTTCGGTAGAATCTGAGACCACGCTGAAATAATGAAAGGAGGGAGAGAGATCATTGTAGTTCATTGTGAAAGGATAATAGTGAAAAGCGAACACACCCACATATACACAGACATTCTATATATATATATATATATATACTGTAGCCAAAAGAATACTCACGCGTCTTGAGGCTGCTCGGTGCCGAAAGTAGCGGTAGAATCTGAGAGCATGCTCATTTCTGCGTAGATTAAGCGAAGTGTGACAAGTTCACAAGGGACCGAGAGTCATATTTCACAATCGCACTCTACGATATATATAGCTGTTGCAGTGAAAAAAATAAACGCACTGGCTACGTTGGCATAGCATAAGCACACAAACACGGCGTACGTGAAAACACGTTCCTGTCTGCTGCCAAGCGTTTCGGCTGAGCCTTCGTCAGTTACGTGATATACGTCATAGAACGTGTTTCTACTTACGTCATGTATATTCTTGTGATATATATATATGTATACATTTTATATGCCTTCAAGGCCCCAGCGGGACGTTACAGAAGGGAGTGGAAAACAAATGGTTTAGTCACAATACCACTGAAAGCATATTTAGCGCCAGCGAACAAGGACACAAAGGAGCCGACACCACAAAGTCACCTTTCTGTCCTTGTTCGCTGGCAACACGCCCAACAAATGAAAATGCTGAAACCATTATACCCTCCCCCTCCCACACACGCATATATATATATCACAAGAATAAACATGACGTATGTGGAGACACGTTTTTATTACGTCATTGACCAAGGCTACCCACCAGGCGAAACGTTTGACAGCAGAAAGGAACGTCTTTCCACGTACGTCGTGTTTATTTTTTTTTTGTGGTATATCGACGTATAGCCAGTGCGTTGTTTTTTTGTTTTTTTTTTCAGGTAAGAGGCCTTTTCGGGTAAGAGGCCTTGGTGTTCATTACCAGACATGGCTGCGAAACGTCGAGTTGAAGGCTTCGCCGGAAAGGGGAGTCACGAATCCGTGGGCTGGCACCGCTGACGAAACCGATGGCAGCACGGCTGCTTTCTGCAATGATTTATCGTGCTCGTGTAGCAGCCCCAATATATACATGAAGACGCGGAATGGGCAACACGCGCATGCTTAATGAAACTGCGTATACCTATTGCAGGTGGCCTATAGTTATGACGGAAATTGCTTCTGTTTCCCAAGACGCGCCGAAATTTTATTTACATAGGGAGTTTTAGCGGTCCGCGGGACACCGCACATGCTTCGCTTCTCTGTTCAAGCTCAACGTCTTAGAAACGATTTTATGTCGCGTCATTGACTTCGCTGGAGGGGAAAAAAATGTAGAGGATTTTGCTTGCCAAAACCGAGATCTGATTATGGGGCACGCCAGAATGGGGGACTGCGGAATAATTTTTGACCACCCCGGGGGTGTTTTTGAATTCGGTCATCATCGAAATGTGGCTGCCACGGTCGGGATTCGATTCCGCGACCTCGTGCCTAGCAGAGCAACACAAAAGCGACTAAGCAACTAAGGCGGGTAAAAAAAAAAGGGGGGGGGATGAAAAAAGAACAAGAAAGTTGAGCACTACCCTGCTGCACGGAAGCCTCTGCGCCAGTGGAAACCTTGCACGTGACGTCACGAACGCAGCTTCTCACCGCGTCGGTTCACTAACACGACGCGTAGGATGACGTCAGCGCAAGCAATATATAATGCAATCGTTGCGACCACATTGCAACTACAGTTATCTGCTATTGCACGGAAGCCTCACGTCGACCTGCAGTGAAGCTACTGCGGTGTCTATGTGTAGTGGGTTAGTGCACTGTGCAGGAAAAGAACAAAAAAAGAAAACCCTGACATATTCCAAGAGAGCGGTCTCACAGCATTGCTAACAACGTAGTATTTATCAGAGGCAGTATTTGAAGGCAACACGCGAAAGAGCACCCAGTTCGCTTAACACACTCTAGTAATGACTTTCTTAGGCTTGTGGCACAGCTGAGAAAGAGCAAAAAGGAAGGTGCAAAGGGTAATCAAAAGGAACGGAGAACAGAGTGAGCGCTAACTTCCCGCTGATGGTTTATTTCGTGACGCAGAAGGCTACAGAGTGAGCGCTAACTTCCCGCTGATGGTTTATTTCGTGACGCAGAAGGCTACTTATACACTCAGCGAACCATGTGACGCGAAGAGATTGCACAAAACCAAGCAACAAAACCGAAAGTAACCATGTTACAACACATATTCGGACAGCCTGTGGCGGAAGTCTGAGCTACAAGCCTAAAAAAGTCAAGACATACCAACTCGCCCAAACTGCCACGCTTTTTGACACGGCAGTGAGGCAACCGGGAGCATAGCGCGTTCACGCGTACCCGAAGAAAACGATTCCTTCAGAGCCTGCTCGACGGAAACGGTGGCGAAGCTGCCGGTGATAGATCGCGGGGGTTGTCGCGGGAACGGGGGCCGAAGAACGCCTGCGCTAACCTCGGCTGGAGTCCGAGTGGATGCTCTCGTCGAAAAGTCCGGCACGAACTCGGGGCCCGGGTCGTGAGACGTGCAGCAGCCAGACCCTCGTCGAGGCAGGAACGCCAACCGCGAGCTCTCCTGCTGATCTCGTGACACGAGCCGAACGTCGATGATGACGACGACGACGACGACGACGACGACGACGACGACGAAGAAGAAGAAGAAGAAGAAGAAGAAGAAGAAGAAGAAGAAGAAGAAGAAGAAGAAGAAGAAGAAGAAGAAGAAGAAGAAGAAGAAGAAGAAGAAGAAGAAGAAGAAGAAGAAGAAGAGGAGGTTGATGATCATGATGGTTCGTAAGCGTGGCATGTACCCACGGAGGTTAGCGATAGACAGATCAGGGGAGATATGCTGTAGGAGTCCACCTGGTGGACCGTCCATTTCGGCCGCTGCTGATTGGCTGGGGCCGCTCGCCTCCTCCTCGCTCGTACAGCTTCGTCCAATCAGCAGCGGCCGAAATGGACAGTCCACTAGGGGGACTCTTACAGAATACTCCCCCCCCCTCCTCAGGTCTATGAATGCAAAAAAAAAGAAAAAAATTGACGTGAAGATCAAGAGCGGGAGCTTGACGGTGTCACCTTGCACCATCGTGAAAGGCCATTTGATGGCGCTCGGCGAAAATTGTAGGAGTCGAAATCATTGGAGCAAACCAGGAAAAGCGATTGAGTGCGAATTAGTAACAGAAGACGCCCAACAAGTAAACCAAGTTGCCAATTTGTGCGTATTGTTCTTGTTGATATTATCTTCTTGCTTTTCCTTTCTTTATTTTATGGGGGAAACTAATTTCGAATTTCGGGAAAGTCGTATACAGCTAGCAGCAAGACATTCACTTCTTCACCGCCAGCGATTGAGGCAATCAGCAAAAAAAGAAAGAAAGTGCCTTTCTGGCGCTCACGCGTAATTCCATGGCAGGATTTTTAGTATTCCCATCAACGCAAGGCTTATTATAATATTGATCACCCCTTTATGTCATGTATTCACGGGGTATTTTTCACCTTCGATTATATATTTATTTTTCTCTTTTGTCTTAATTATTTGTTAAATTATTTAATTTTATTTCAGTGATATTACCACCCGATTCGTGGCCAAGATTTTATTCACATAGAGAATTTTAGCGGCCCGGGGGACACCACGGATACTTCGCTTTTCTGTTCAACATCTTAGAAACGATTATATGTCGCGTCATTGATCTCGCCGGAGGCAAGGAAATAGGGGATTTTACGTTCTACAACCAAGATTGATTATGAGGCACGCCAGAGTTGGGGACTGCGGATTAATTTTGATGACCACACGGGTGTTTTTGAATCCAGCCGTCATCGAAAGGCGGCTGTCATGGTCGGGATTGGATCCCGCGACCTCGTGCTTACAGCGAAACTCGAAAGCGACTAAGCCACTACGGCGGGTGTTGGATTGGATTGTAAAACTTCATTTGTCCAACAGATGTAGAGAAGGGTTTAAGCCTTCCCACCTAGACGATGGCCAGGAGTCCTTGGAACCTAGCGGCGGTTTCGCCCAGCCGGAGACTGTCTTCAATTGAATCTCCGGATCAGAGCTGAGTAATGAGGTCTCCCATTGCTCTGAAGACTTTATTCTTCCCTCAGAGGGAGCCTGTGGACATTCCCACAGAATGTGATTAAGATTAGCCCTGGCTTTACATAGCTTACACTGGCTGCAGTACTGACCCGGGTAGGAGAGGCTGCACGACACCGGGCTTAGAAATGAGTTGGTTTGCAGGTGACGCCAAGTGGAGGACTGGCTCTTGTTTAAGGATATATCATCCGGGGGATATTTAACCCGCCCTGGTCGGTAGTGTTGTGTGATCTCTCTGTAACACACTCAGCGGTCCCGCCCCGTGAAGCCTTCGGCTAGCCCACCAGCTCGGAATGTAAGTCCTCGAGCTAATTCGTGGGCCGCCTCGTTCCCAGCGAGGGAGGCGTGCGCAGGTGCCCAGATTATTTCAATTTTCCTGCTACCTCTGCAGGTCTGCAGGATTCTGTCCGCCTCGGGAGAAATTCTGTCTCTGGCAAAGTTCATCACCGCAACGTTAGAGTCACTGACTATAATTTTGGCTGAAGTACTTGCAATTGCAAGTGCTATGGCAGATTCTTCTCCAATCTGAGAGCAATCCGTTGGAACTGTGCCACGGGCTACATCAGTCTAGTTTCAGCACTCGCTACAGCTAGGGCCATGCGGCCGTTGCCATAGTCTACAGCATCAACGTAGAGCCCGTCCTTCGAGTTTTTGAAACGCTTCTCAAGAGCCTCGGCCCGTTTCACTCTGCGTTCCTTGTGATGGATTGGGTGCATGTTTTGAGGTAGTGGCGGGATTATTAATCCGTTCCGCACGCTTCGCGGCAGGTCGACTTTGATGCCTTCCTGCCCCTCATAGTTTATGCCCAGCCTAGCTAGGGTTTTCCTGCCCGTAGTGCTTCCCGCAAGTCTCTCATACTGCGAGATCCTCACTGCTTCAATAATCTCCTCAAGAGTCTTGTGGAGCCCTTTAACTAAAAGCTTTTCTTTTGCAGTGCGGATGGGAAGACCAAGCGCCTGTTTTATACTTTTACGTATGATGCCCTCAATTTTCTTCTTCTCGAATGACCTGAAACTGAGGAAGGGAGCAACATAAGCTATTCTGTACTTATAACAAAGGCCTGGACTAGCCTAACTAGACTCGCTTCTCTCATCCCGGACCGCCTGTTGGCAATCCTGCGGATCAGCCTCATGGTCTGCAGTACACAGCCGTCTAGTTTCCTTATTGTTTCGCCATTAAAGCTTTTGGCCTGAATCAAAAGTCTCAGAACTCTAATTTTGGCCACTTTTGGAATAGGGATCCCCCTAGCTGTGAGGGAGATTTGCGGTTCCTCCTTACTGGCCCTGCCTTTCGGCTGGTATAGAAGCAGTTCCGATTTTTGCGGTGAACGTTTAAGTCCCCTTGGTCCGACGTAACCTTCAACTGCCTGGATAGCCCTTTGGAGGGTCTCCTCTATTTGGGCATCGCTGCCCCTAGCTATCCACAACGTGATGTCATCAGCGTACATGCTGTGGTTTAGTCCTTCAATAGCCTCCAGTCTTTGAGGGAGTTTGATCATGGCCACATTGAAAAGAAAGGGCGAGAGCACAGAGCCTGTGGCGCCCCTTTGCTGCCTAATTTAATGTCATCCGATTGGCATTCTCCAATAAACAATCTGTGCGATTTATTCCTTGCAACCATGCAATTCGCTTCACGACAAACTGGCTCGCGGATAGTGTCACGCATAGCATCCTGAAGAATAAATATTTATTAACGTGTAATCACCACGCTGGTTTTCTTTCGTTTCTAAAGCACCTATATTCTAAACCATAGTGGTTATTTCTCTGGCATGTTAAGCACTATGCTACATTATTTTGGGCTACCCTATTCTTATACAGTTCCCGAAATATTTTCATTACACTTCTAAATTACAGTTCTATAGTCCCACGCTCCACTATTCAAATCTATTTTCGCTTTACTTCTAAGCATACGGAAAATCTACAGACTGGGATACATAACGCCGAAAATGACACAGGGACAGGCAGAACACAGGACGAGTGCTGTTCTGCTTGTCCCTGTGTCATTTTTTCAGCTATGTGTCCCAGTCTGTATGTATCTCACCAACACGCCCAAACTTCTTCCCTGCTAAAATACGGAAAACCGCCTGCTTTTGGCCAATCCCCCATAGTGGGTATGCGTCATACAAGACAAGACAAAACAAGTGGGCATGTGCCATTGATACATTAGGCTGTCCATCTACGCTTGCACGAGCAGAGGCTCGAGGTCGAAGCATGCGCAGAAGAAGAAGCAGCAGCAGCGCAGCCAGCAGGCGCAGTCGGGGGTCCGGCGGCGTGCATCGTCTTCCGGCTCACCCGACGTCAAGCGGATCAAGATGGCGGACGGTGAGGACGCGGAGCCGAACAGCCTTCGCTGTGGCGGGGGCGCAGACGATACATAGAACGAATCGCGATTGTTCTCGAAAGCGTAGACACCCCCGCTGCCGTCTGCTATGTAACCCCGTGGAGCTACTTTAACGAAGAAATTACTCACGTGGGTGACGTTATTCCACGTAAAGATCTTTGTTCAGATGGCGGCTGCGATACGGTGCGTGCCTCATAGGCCAGCTGTCATCATTCAGGGTGGAGACAACCTCGCTGGCGCCGCCATATTGGTTCACACGAGCTCAGTGGCTCAGCAGCCGGCCTGCTCGGCCAGGCTCAGCTGCGCTGGCGTTCGTTAACAGCGACGCGCTTCAGAGTGCTTTCACTGGAACATAATTTTTTTATCGGCATCGAACTGCGCACATTTTAACCCACAATAGCTCCCAACTCTTTTGAGGGTGGAATACTTAATTGCATGGCCCCGCGAACAAGTGCCAAGTGGTCGAAGTCGTAGGCATGTACCGTGCCGCGGGTATGTTTGAAAAACTAGTTTTTTTAGCGCTTTGTTCCTCGGCAATTGCTGCCACCCCGCGTGGGCGTAATGCTTCTTTTTTTTTCACCATACCGTTTTGGTTTTCACTCTACTCTTTTCATACGTCCGCGCGTTGTCAGACGCTCTCGCTCGGCGCTTGCTTCCGCTTCCGTCAAGCGTGCTGTTTCCATTTGTTGCGCTCGCAAAACTGATGTATGTCTGGCTTTTTTTTAATCTCTGAGAAGGACACCACGAGGTGCTCGCCCACGTCTTGCTTACAAGAGTGCAAATGCATCTACTATACATATATATATACCTGGGCATACTGTGTTTAGGCACTTAGCGTCCGTCACAGAAAAGCCACCACGATCGGGAATGAGCACGTGATCGGGTAGGAGCGCGAGCGAGTGTTGCTTTAACGAAAAACACAGTACAAGTATACGCAAGTCTAAAAAAATCAGCTCTTCACTGTGACACCATGAGATTCGCAAGGTATCAGGGATGAGAGCTCATCTGCAGTGAAAGTCAAGATGCTTCGTTTGGCACCAACACAAGAGCCGCTCTCTCCAGACGAAGCACAACGTCCTGTCTTTAGACCCGAATAACGAAACACACGCACACACGCACACAAAGACGACTAGTGATTTGCGTGAAAATGTAAAGTAGATGTAAAGTAGTAGTAGAAATGTAAAGTAGATGCCCGCAAGACGATTTGTTGGTAATTTTAGAATATTCAGCGGCTGAGCATCTCAGTCTGACCGCAAAATAATGGTAGTCCACGCGTAGGAGGAGCACCTATCAAAATAAAGAACGCTTATGCTGACATCCACTTGCAAACCTGTACGTTACTTAGGCAGCACGCGCGCTCACATGAGAGCGGATCGGAATATAAATTTTTATTTATGTGAAGAATTCGGGGAAGCAAGACTAAACTGTCTTGACACTTACCTCGCCTGTACGAGAGCTGTAAGTCTCTTCCCACTGATCCCGCTTTACTCGCGCGTCTAAACTCTTCCTTCGCTCTGGGTTCCGGGGAAAGCGGAAGCAACGTAGGCCTCTACGTGTTGATCCACGCCGCACATGCGAACCGCACAGCCCTTCGTGTTGACTCGATGGACTTGAAATGTCATTAATGCGGTCAAAACATTGTCCAGCAAGTATAACCACTGGCTAGGCAACCGCACGCACTGTGCATCGTACAACACAAGTTCTGTGCTTCTCGCACCAAGCATGTGCAACCGCCCGCGCCGTGATTCAAAATGGCGTCTCTGCGAGAAAGAGGCAGCGCGTAGGGGCGGTCGAAGGTTGACGCCACCCTGAACGGTGGCGCTGGCGTCGAGGCACTCTTAAAATCCCTTAAACTTCGTAGAGTAGTGACACTTTCTTCCTCCGCCGTCCCTCCTCCTCGTTCCTCCTCTCTTTCACTCTCCCTCCTTGACCGTGGCGCCGCCTACACTGCTCGAGCGTAGCAACGGCGCCAACATGCGCTCCTCGTCAATCCGTAGGCGGTTCTCGAGCAAAATGGCACTGATGCACGGCGTGAGGGCCCACGTGATGCTATTAGGCCAATAGCGACGCGGCGTCGGCCTCGGCCAGAGCACGCGAGGAGGAGGCGGCATTCTTCAAAGCGTGGCACTACATTACGAAGTTTAAGGGGCTTTAGGCACTCTGATTATGCGCGTAGAATGTCGCCATATGGAGGATGTCACACGTCGCGTCATGTCACGGAATTTGTCATGTCACGTCATGTTTTCTCGTCGGTGGAAGCGCATGCGATGCGACACCGCGTGCGCTTCAATTCGTGTAACCACATTCTGGGGCCATCTCACCTCTCTCACCACAGGTGGCGTCAACGAGGCGAATCTGAGAAACGAGCTAAGGTAGAAAAACGAACGCTTTAAGATGTTCTGCGCAAGTGCCGAATGTGTTCCCGCGTGATCATACGAGGTTGACGGGCTCCGCCATGAACTCTGGCAACCCTGTCCTCGCGGAGTTTCGCAGCAGTAGCAGCTTTGGCACAACCTGGTTTCGCGCGAATTCTCACGGATAAGTTAAACCGCATTAAACTTTGAATTCAACCGTAACTGCATCCACGTTACCCAGCCTTCCCGGTTAAGTTGTCGAAAAAAAAAACACGAACGAGTGGCCTTGCGCGAGGCCTTTGTTTTTGACAATCGACAGTCTAACGTGCTGAACCGCGTATAGCTCTATCGCCATGCCCCCGCGGTCTGGAATCGAACCCGGGACCTCGTACTCAACATGACAACGCCATGTCCTCTGAGGCGGGTAGCGGTCTTGAGCGTGTCTTCTCGCATCGGCTCAAACTGCCGCAAAATTTAAAATGGGGGAAGTCTACACTGTAACACGTATTGATCTACGACAGACGTCATCTCCATATAACGCGCTTCTCTCCGAAGCCGCAATTTCGAGACTATAGTATGGATCCTCGCTGCTTTTCTTTCAGCATCCGAGGAAACCATGATGCTGAGCTCCATCAACATGTCCTCGTCTCCGTAAGTACACACACACACTCGACGACAAGACGTCGTCGCCCGCTGGGTCTTTGCGTTGGCAAGGCGCTTGTTGGCCGACAGAGCGTATGTGAGGTGCCACGAATGCGTGATTTCGATGTCTGCGGCGCGTCACTTCAAACGCGAATAACGCGAGAGTGCCTCTTGTGTCCGCCATCCGTGCCCTGAGCGTCGCTGGCTAATCGACTCAAGGCTAATCTCATATACTCATACACATCATCATCATCATCATCTTTTATGTCCACTGCAGGCCGAAGGCCTCTCCCTGGGGTCTCCCATTACCACTGTCCTGCGACAACCGATTCTAACTAGCACCCGCAAATTTCCTAATTTCGTCGCACCCCACCTAGTCTTCTGCCGTCCTCTACTGCGCTTCTCTTCTCTTGGTACCCATTTTGTCACCCTAATGGTCCAACGGTTCTCTAGCCAGGTACTCATAAAAATATCCCCTAAAGTGGGCGGGAGCATGGCGACGCCGTAGTATGATTGACATAAAGTAACGCATGAGTAAGGTGGAACATGAGGGTTCAGCTTCCGCGGGCGGCAACATATCTTTAATTCCCTTTTATATACATCCATTCGTGTGGTTCTTTCTGCATTTAACTAAAGGTAACGAATAACTTCGGGTATGCAGTCCGGGGTGTGGCGTGGAGCAGAGGTAGAACACTGGTTCTTCTAATCTGAAGGTCGGGAGCTCGAATCTCCGACCAGTCCGCTACATTTTCAGTCTTGGAGTTGCGCTTGACACCGCGAAAAAAAAAAATGCCGAGAGTTGGTGGGGCTATGTTAGTCCAGGAGAAACCGAATTCGGAAGGTTCACTTCAACAACGGCACTCCCTCAGCAGAGCAGGAATTGACCTCCCTGGTGCAGTGTTCGGCCACTACTTCCCTCTCGACTCTTGCAATTAACCCATGGCCCCCGGTCCCCAGAAAAAACGGAGCACCTGACCAAGGTGGCGGTCAGACCTGCGACGTGCCAGATAGTGCTAAGAATCTCTGTATCCTGACAAGCCGACACTGGAAACTGAACCTGGCAGCGTTTAACATGCGGACCCTCTCGGGTGAGGCGAGCTTAGCAGGGCTCTGATTAATTATCAAGCATTGCCTGGGATATTATAGGCCTTAGTGAGGTCAGAGGAACTGGTGAGGCTTATCCAGCGCTGACTATAGCGGTCGCGTCCTCTGCTACGGAGGTTTGTCAGATAAGAAAGAAATCGGGGCGAGATTTCTAATCCACAAGAACATAGCGGGCAACATTGATGAATTTTACAGCATTAATGAGAAGGTAGCAGTCGTTGCAATCAAGTTAAATAGGAGATACAGATTACAGGTGACACAAGCCTGCGCTCCAACCTCCGGTCATGACGATAAAGAATTACAACAGCTTTATGAAGATGCTCAGTTAGCAATGAGGAAGGTGCAGACTCGGTATACTGTAGCCCTGGGTGACTTCAATGCACCTAGGGCTACAGTGCGAAAAAGCAGGTTGGGGAAACAGCAATTGGTAAATACGGCATTGACTCTTGGAATACTGGAGATGTTGGTAGAATTCCCGGAAAGCAATAGACTCTTTTCCCGGAATTCCCGGATAGGAATATCTTCTTCGGGAAGCCAAGTAAGAGGAAGTAGACCTGGAAAAGCCCTATTGGAGAAACAAGAAGTTAAATAGATTTCATACTCTCTGCCGATCGCAGCATAGTGCAGGGTGTAGAAGTGTATAGGTAGGTTAAAGGGCAGTGGGCATAGGTTAGTAAGGTCTAGGATTTCCCTCAGTTTGAGGTGAAAAAGAGTAAATTTGGCCGAGAATTGAAACAGGCCAACCTGGATGTAGTAAGGGTAAAACCAGACGAATTCAAGCTCGTGCTCACAAATTAATATGAAGCTTTAGTGCAAGAAGATGAACTTAGAGGGAATGAATTAAACCGCATCGAGGGGCTTACTTCGGAAGCAGCGAGTTGAGAGGTAAGGCACCAAGGCAACCAGTGGTTAGGCTCTCACAAGTAACAAAGGACCTATTAAAGAAATGACAAAGCATTAGAGTGTCTAACTCGAGCGATCAGATAGAATTCGCTGAACTATCAGAAGTGACGAAGAAGAAGAAAGTAAGGGATATTCGGAATTATAACGTGGGAAAGATTGAAAGAGCAGTAAAAAACAGCCGCCGCATGAAATCAGTGAGAAGAAAACGTCGCATAGTACAAGGCAAGATGTATTCAGTGAAAAATAATCAACGTAATTAATGTCATCAGCAATTTCGATGATATATTAAAAGCAGCAGCAGGATTCTGTGTAGATCTGTAGAATACCCAGAGCAGCCATGCTACCTTCATTTGAAGTAGTGATGAACACTGTACAGACGCTCATTACATAACTAATGATGAAGTTAGAACGACCTTGCAAGATTTGGCCCGAGGAGAAGTGGCAGGAGAAGTTAGAATAACAGTCAATTTAATCAAAGTTGGATGAGATATTATGCTTTAAAAGCTTGCCACCCTTTCACCGCAATGCCTCACAACTTCAAGTGTACCGGAGAGCTGCAAGAACGCCAACATTATACTTATCCATAAGGGAGACGTTAAAGAATGGAAGAGTTATAGACCAATTAGCTTGCTGTCAGTATTGTATAAAATATTCACCAATATAATTTGCAATAGAATCACGGCAATACTTAACTTAAATCAACCAAGAGAATAGGCTGGCTTCAGGAAGGGACATCCTGCAGTGGATCACATTCATGTCATCAATAAGGTAATTGAGAAATTCGCGCACTACAATTAGCCTCTGTGTATTACTTTTATAGATTATGAAAAAAGCATTTGATTCAGTAGAGATACTAACAGTCATGGAGGCATTACGTAATACCGGAGACGTACGTGAACATCTTGGAAATATCTACAAATCTTCCACAGCTTCCTTGGTTCTCCACAAGAGAAGCAGAAAACTACCTATCCAGAAAATGGTCAGGCAAGGAGACACAATCTTTCGAATGATATTCACTGCTTGCTTAACGAAATACTCAAGTTATTAGATTGGGAAGGCTTAGGAGCGAGGATCAACAGCGAAATATATCGGCAACCTTTGGTTTGCAGACGACATTATCCTGTTCAGCAACACTGGAGATGAATTGCAACACACGATTGTGAGGACCTTATCAGAAAAAATGTGCAAGAGTGGGTTTGAAAATTAATATGCTGAAGACAAAGGTAATGTTCAATAGCCTTGCAAGGAAGCAAGAATTCATGATCTCCAGTCAGCCTTTGAGGTCTGTACGGGGGCGCGTTTTACTCAAAGGCGATCTTGACTATGAGAAGGAAACTTACTGAAGAATAGAAATTGGCTGAACCCGCCATGGTGGTGCACTGGTTTTGGCGTCGCGCTGTTAAGCCCGAGAGCGGGGGATCAAATCCTTGTCGCGGCGGCCACATTTCGATGGGGGCGAAATGACAAAAAAAAAAGAACGCCAGTGCGACGCGCAGTGGATGCACGGTAAAGAAGACCAGGTGGACGAAACTAATCCGAAATCCCTCACCATGGCGCGCCTCACGATCATGCGTGATTTTTGCACGTAAAACCCCAGAATTCATTCATAAAAACGGGTTGAAGTGAATACCGCAGGCGTGACCAAATGCTGACTAGGAGCTCACCACTACCGTTGAAAAGAAACGTGTACAATCAGTGCATTCTACTGATACCAACATAGTGGGGTAGAAACTTGGAAGGTAATTATGAAGCTCGAGAACAATTTAAGTACCACGCAAAGAGCAACGAAACGAAAAATGTTAGGCGTAGCGTTAAGAGACAGGAAGAGATCGCTGTGGATCATCGAGCAAACGGGAATAGCCGATGTTCTAGTTGGCGTTAAGAGAAGAGAGATTCACCGACGATTCTGATACCCCCTAATGTGATGTTTGAGCGTAGCTCTATACGTGTTTTCATTTAGCGATATATTGGCTGGCGCGAACAACCTGTCTCATGCGGCACTTTCCAAACAGAGCGAAGGGGGGTGCAACTGCCTCCTTAACCGGGAGATCGCGAGAAGCAGCGCGTAGCTGACGCGTGGGCTAGATTCACAGCCGGCCGCCGCAGACAGACCTCCGCTCATGCAGCGCTTTGGTGAACAGACGACGCGTAGAGTGCCTCGATGCGCGCGCCCCCGCGAACGGAGCGCAGGTGAGCGAGCGCACCGAAGGATGCTGCTCTGGCGCCATCTTGTAGCCATCGTCGCCCTAGTCCGTCTTGCGCGACTCTACGCTTTTTAACGCGACAGCGTTAAGGAGCTCGTGTGGCAGAGAAGCCCGTGTCGTCGGCGTCGGTGTCGGCGTTGGCCGTGAGCGATAAATCCCAGCAGGCACTTCATGAATAAAAAACAACTTGCAAGATGGGCTGGGTGGGAATCGAACCAGGGTCTCCGGAGTGTGAGATGGAGGCGCTACCATTGAGCCACGAGTTCGATGCTTCAAAGTGGTACAAACGCTCCTCTAGTGAATGCGGTGTTGCCTTAGAAACGAGCTGTTTCTAAGGCTCAGGCGTGCGTCGCTTGCTCAGGCGCACATTTCGTTGCCGCGCCGACCGCTGCGTTGCTCGACGCTCACCGCGTCCGATGCGGGGCGCGTAGTCGCTGCGCCGTAGCCCATTGTCTTACATCCCTTGGCGGGTCGACGGGAACGCTGTAGCGTTCCACTCTTGAAGGCGATGCTTAAGCGTCCTCCAGTTTTTCTTCTCAGGCTTTCGCCATACCCTCCCCTTCCATTAAAACTTCTTTGTGGGCGAGTTGGTGCATACTTGATTGTGGAAATTGTAACAGCGCTAACACATGCAACCACAAAGGAACAAGGATGAGACACATGCGCTGTGTCTCGTCCTTGTTCCTTTGCGTTTCCTTGACAACACTTTCAAGGATCAGGCCTGATCTTTAATCAACTCATGATGGAAATAGTCGACGCTCACCACATACGGATGGCGAAAGATTTATGTGTCGGTCGCATACCTCGCCGTCATGGTCAGGCAAATAGTTTAATTTCCTTGACAACGCTTTGAAAGATCTGACATTGTCATTACGCTTGTGCTTGTTGTAACGCATTCTTGGAGTTCAAAGTGACTTGATTGTGTTTATAAAATTGTTGTCATTTCAATAAACCTCCAAGTTTCGAGTTCGGCGACGGTCTCGTCGCTTCTTTCGCTCTTCGCCATATCTTTCTTGAGCTATTTTTTGAGCTATCGCCGTATTTCTTGAGCTTATACCGGAGAAAAAGAAAGTCTCGTCAGGTACCTTGGATCATGGCGTGTCCTTTGCTCAAAACCTAACATTCTTCCTGCGAGATTTCTAGAACGTGTGGCCATTTCTGCACATCTACTACTATATTAGCTATGCCGTAGATCGAGTTGTCCCAACAAGCATGCAGCAAATGTAGAACGTACACCGTTATGGTCCTTCAAGTAACTATGCACTGAACGATGCATCTTGATAAATATTCAGACATCGATGAAATCGAAATGTATTGTTATACTTTCGACATACCGATTCTTGCAACGATCCGTTTTATTCTTCTTTTAAGAATGATCCACGTTCCAGTTTCGGGGCTGAAATGCGCGCGTGTTCAGAAAAGGACAGCAGCTGTACATTTGTTTTTTTCCTGGTGTATTATTTATTTTTTTGTTTCGTTTTACATCATGTGCTTTTATGTCACTGCGTGAATCGACTCTGCATTGCTTTTACTCATAAGCGGTTAAAAAAGTGATCATGCGCATTATGTTTGTTTGTGTGCAATCTCATGAGAGTTGTCACCCAGAGCACTTACGTTTTGCTCACCCTCCATAGTTATTTGTTGGTTACGACTCTACCATTTTTTTTACGTTGTCGACTTACCCTTCTTTCGGTGGCTCTATATTCATGTCCATCTTTTATGGCCTGAAATTTGTATTAAGCGTGATCTGACATTTCCTATTAGCATCACGTGTATATGTGTATTTAGCATTATATACGTGCAACGGTTGCCTCTGTGCTAGATTGGTTCCTCCCGCACTATAATGTCGTGTCGCGGTAAGGGGAATAAATGCATAAAGCAAACGTGACGTCATAAACGTCAGAAACGTCATAAACCGACGTGACGTCAGAAACGTTACTCGCTTTTCTATCAGGGCAGCACACATAGAGTGTAACTTGCTCCCACAGGTGGTGATGTCGTTTCACTTTAGGATATGTTTCCGTAACGAGTTCCTAATGCATCTTACCGACAGCAGTACATGCGTTACACAGCGGCTCGTAGCTATACTGAATTAGGAGTAGGGGACGAGGGCTTTTCGTAGACCCACACATCAAGCTGCTTTCGATAAGTTGAAGCAGCTTAAGAATTTGTGTTCAGATCTGGGGAATGTTATGTGGGGCTCCTGGAGTAAGCTTTTCCCCTCGCTGTGCCCTCACTTTTCTTATAGGCCGGAGTCTGAGGACGACGATACGTACCCGGATGAAATCATCCCCCTCATATGCTGCACGATCCTGCTCCTGGTCATCATCATGATTATTCTGCTCATTATGGTGTCCAGCGCGTACTCAAGTGAGTGTGACCAACGCTTTATAGTTTTTTTTTTCTCAACGCTTTAGTATCCGTCATTCAGTCAGTCGGTCGGTCGGTGGGTCGGTCAGAAGGCCTTATTGAAAGGAGATGAGCCCCATGGCTTCAAGTGGGTGAAAGGTAAGAGGGAAATGCATCCACGGGGTGAAGCATGATCACCACTTGTGAGTAGTCCAGTTAGCCCAGAGTAAGGTTCGCGGGTCCTTGGTTGGGCTATTCCCCTTCTTCAAACGTGCTGATGCCAGGTGCCTGATGCATCCTCTCGGGTGCTCGATATCTCCAGCCAGTCCCACGGTAGGTGTGGGTGGGTGTCAACATGGAGTTGTCGACGGCAGATGATATCGGCTGAGAAAAGTTGGGAGTAGCGCCTTCTCGCCAGTGACAAAATGCGCCTCGACTGTAGCACGCGTTGAATTGTGTTCAGACTGCTTGCTGCATGCCGCGTCTAAACTCAAGCTCGGTTTTCGAAACTTGGAGTCGTGAGAATGAGCATCTTGAATATCACGAGCTTATAAGTATAATCGCACATAGGTCTGCTACCCTTGCATTGCAGACGCTCCCGCTATCTATCGAATAACTGGGTTTTTTAAAAAACAATGCCTGTAAATTTAGCGTACGCAAACATTTTCGATGCTGTTCCTGTCAGAACGTTTCCTTTGTTACCTAGTCATCGCGGACACTGCATTTAAGACATACAATGCGGCAGCCTGACCGTTTAGTGTCGACTAGGTAAATGTGTACATAAGACGGCTATTGCCTGCGAAAGCACTCGTCACGCTTACGTTGCACTTGTGAACCGCTCAATATAGTCAAATGTAGCCACTGTAATAATACTTAAAACAACGAAATAGGCGCACATTTTGGACCATTATATCGGCTACTGCTGTCTGCGCTTTCTGAAACAGCCACTCAAAAAAAAGGCTGTTGCATAACTCTCGATTACCTAAACATTATTCGCCTCGAACTACGTGGCGCAGTTAACGTCGACAGCCAAGCCATCAAACGCGATTATAAATGTTTCATGCTGGTCCACAGCAGCCTGCGGCTATGGCTCAAGCTCGACTAGGTGGACGGCGAGGAATGTAAATCATTCATTTTAATGTACTCTTCTTCGGACTCAAAAATAACGTACAGTGCCAAGGACAAGGACAGCGATAGACGACATACACAGCGCTGACATCCAACAATATTTTATTGCGTTGCCACATCGTGTGTATATACAAGAAAGGGCATGCGCAGAAATGTCAGACAAATATCAGACCTTGGCGCTGTGCGTTATTTTTGATCATGAATTACCAACTAGCCCAAGCAACCACCCTAGTTCTCTTCGGACTCCCTTTGAGCTTGGATAAATTAATACTTAAATAAAGGCAATCACGTTGTCGATATGATGTTCTTGCTCAGTGGCCGATCTAGCGAAGAGGGGTTGAACGACGGTCGGCAGACTTGTGTTGTCGTTTTCGTCGGTCCGAAAGTGTGCCACACAAAGACGACTCGCTGTCATAGATGTCTCTCAAAACTGTCTCTCGATGTCAAAACTGTCTCGATGTCAAATGTCTCTCTCGATGTCAAAATGTCTCTTAGCCCAACGGTCCACAAGCTAGCCATTCCAGCGTTTGCGTCGACATCATGTCGCCGACATGTTGGTATCGGTGTCGTTTCCGCCATGTGAAACTGCACATTTAGCGTTTACACAAATCTGGCAACCGGATTTCGTTCCTAAAAGTCGCGACTCAACGTTCCGCTCACGACGCAGGCGTGACGCCTTCCATCACGTGTCTCTACATCCGTAGATAATTTTTTAAGTCACCTATGTCACGTGATATCTTCTACGCCTCCATCATTACTGAAGCAGGCGGGTATTGCTTGCATAAAAAATATTCGTATCGAAAAGGTCAGTTGAAATGTATCGCTAACTAACTTGTAATCAACCACATTTGGGCTCATGTTTGAATTGTAGTGATGAAGGTAACTGATGCCTAAACGATGATCAAGCGCAGAACTTTCAAGACTAATGGTAGTACAAATCTATCCGTCATCGAAATCTTGTAAAATATTTTTTGGCACTGCACCTAATTTCTTCCCTAACAGCGTGAAGGAGGCGTTTAGCATGCTATTCACCGAAACACCGATGTAGCCGTAGCACTTTTGGATGGACGCTATTCTCGAAAGTTATGTTGGCCCAAAGATTTCCGCTGAACGGAAGCTCGGCTCTAATTTCGGCATAAATTGTAAAGTCAATTAGTTGAAGGTTATAAATTAGATAACTGAGCACAGGGACTACTTGTTCTAGTAATGCCCGAAATTCACCTGAACAAGCTCAGTCGCGTTACATGCTGAATACGATTTCTAAACGATTGGTTCAATCAAAAAGACAAAGGACGTGTTTTTCCAGCGTAACCCAATTATATCGAAGACACTGCAGCGAGAAATTAGAGTACATGCAGGAGACCATGAAATAGTGTTTTACTTCCAGAAAGGGCAAAGTATTTGCAAGGGGAAAACACTAATAAAAATTACCGGTGCACATTCTTCACAATGCACGCCGGCAAACACACTGCAGAATTTCTTGTAGCTAGAAAGACACGGGTGCATGCTTTCACATCTATTCAGTTATTGTGCAATGCACTACGCCTCAGCTGTAGCTCTTTAAATCACTTATAGTTTATTATAAATAATACTATGAGGAACTTTGGCTCTACAGCCCTTCAACTGCTACGTGATGGTTAGCATATAAACGTGTAACACTAGACTTCAATCAACCAAGAGAACAGGCTGGCTTCAGGAAGGGATATTCTACAATGGATCACATTCATCGATCAGGCAATTGAGAAATCTGCGGAGTCCAATCAGCCTCTCAATATGGCTTTCATAGATTATGAAAAGGCATTTGATTCAGTAGAGACACCAGCAGTAATGGGGCCATTGCGTAATCAAGGAGTACAGAAGGCATGCGTGAATATCTTGGAACATACCTACAAAGATTCCACCTCACCTGACTTCCATAGCGAGGCCTCCAACCACTGTGACCACCAATTCCTTTGGGTAGCCTGCTTTGTTAGGGCACTCAGGGCCATCGCATAGGGGCAGGAGTTCCAGAGGGCAGTGGGTAGACAATACTTAACGATCAATGTTTTTACGTGTTTTTGTGAAGACTCACAATCTAGTAAACCTTTCTCGCACCGGGGCACACGTGACCTTTACCGAAGATGAGAGAAATATTCAAGAGCTGCAGCTGATCATCAAGAGGCATCTCGCGAGTGAACTTCAGACCCATGGAGCACTCCACAAAACCGAAAGAACATCTTCCGTTTAGTCTGTTTTCACTTGTCGAATAGTGCTTAGTAACCATCCATACATAGCATCACGCTTTCAGGCCAAGAATGTTTCTTATGAGCGCATCAGTTTACCTGTCCCACTGGGCCTGGGAGATATCGCTTTTCATTCACGTATACTTTGCCTTTTCTTTTTCTGGAAGTAAACCACTGGCTGATAGACTAGCGGTTGTTTCGTCTTTTCTGTCTCTGTCTCCATGTTAAACCATTATCGCTGGAACAATGAATGCTTTGAACATAAAGAAACTAGACCAACTTGTGTACCCTTACTACTGACTGACAACGGACAACACGCTGTCACGACGCCGGATTCTCGAGCCTTGCGCTGCGACCCACCGCGGTTGCTCAGTGGCTATGGTGTTAGGCTGCTGAGCACGAGGCTGCGGGATCGAATCCCGGCCACGGCGGCCGCATTTCGATGGGGGCGAAATGCGAAAACACCCGTGTGCTTAGATTTAGGTGCACGTTAAAGAACCCCAGGTGGTCGAAATTTCCGGAGTCCTCCACTACGGCGTGCCTCATAATCAGAAAGTGGTTTTGGCACGTAAAACCCCATAATTAAATTTTTTTTTCGCTGCGTTGTGATGGGTGATGGGGGGAAAACTGGCCATGGGCGTGAGAAGGCTAAGCAGCCGGGCGAGGACAAGACACAACTTTTGCAAAAAAGTTAAACATTTCTCTGAATTATGAGCGATATATTGAATAAAGAGTGTAAGGGAGAGACGTAACCGCTTACGTATCCTTCGAGGTCACCTAAATGTCCCAAGTTTTCTTGCTGGTGAACACACACTGTTCTCCCGGTTGTAAGACGGGTCCACTACTTGGTTGGGTGGTCAGTGATCCATTATCTCCTCTCCGAGAGGACATTATCCCCTTTCCAAGTGACTGGGGTGAGGGGAGGGGGTCGTTATACCCTTTTGGGGTGGGTTAAGGAGTCTTCTCACGCCAATAGTAGCATGTCTTTCTTTTTTCCGCGTGAGCCGAAGCGCCGCAGAAATCCCCACAAAGGCGCGTCGACTGACGTCAGCGAGCACCACGTGACACCCCAAACACACAAACCGCGAGTTACGCACCACAATTGTGGCGTAGGGGTGAGTTGTAACAAGGTGTCGTTGGAAGCAAGCCCAGTTGCACAGCTACTCTATATAAAATGGTTGGCATGCTGTTACAACGTCGGCCTGCCGTGGGCTTTCAGTGCATAGCCTGTGTACCTAATGTGTGTTTCCTTTGTTTCTCTTGTAGGCAGCGAAGGGGCGGGCGGAACAAGTAAGTCTTTCGTTATTGTTTCCATTTTAGTTCAATAGTAAAGCGGTCATTCGCCGTAATTACTCAAAGAAAAAGAATTACATTTACAATCATGGGACTGTCAACAAGGGATCTCTAAGTTCCCGGAACGCCAACTTTTTTTTTTCTGTGATTGTAAACAAGGGATATAGAAACCAGAGATCCAAAAGCTTTGTGATCAACAACTATGGATACTTTCTTTGCACTTCACAGTGTTCCATGGCGAAATCTACTGATGGTGTTTTTACGTGATACAATGGTGTCCCGTCGAAATTTCGATTACAAAACCTAGGTTTATAATGAAAGAAGCCATATGGCAGCGACGTTCTGATTCTGCCGGATGAAGTGATTTATGATGTATTTCATTACAGTCGATCATCTTTGAGTGTGGTTTTATAACTTGGTCTCCCCACTATCATTATGTAAACAAGCTCGAATGCATGCAAACCAAAGCAATACGATTCATATACGGCAGCCACGATCGCCACTTCAGACCATCGTCGCATTTTCAACTGCTATCTACTCAGTCACCGGCTTTGAGGCGTACATAGGAACGCTTTATCATGCTTCATAAGATTTGAATTATAAACGTGCTGCGCACGATGCACAAGAAAAGAAAAAAAAAGGACAGGACAGAGCGCAGACTATTGTCAGGATTGGGGGCTCAATCCCATCGTCCGTGGTCCTGTGCCAAGATTGGAGTACGGCATGAATTCGAAGGTAGCTGGCCCATGCCGTCGTCCAACTTATCCACGCTGAGGACGTTGATGAAGGGGAGAACTGCTTCTCATCGAGAACGAGGAACATGGGTTTATTTACAGAAATTAAATCAGTCTAAGATGACTGCTTGAGAAAAAGAGTGTCAGTCCAACATGACTGCACGAGAGAAGTGTATCAGTCTAACATGACTGCTCAAGAGAAGTGTGTCCAGCATTCGTACAACAGCAGTTTTTATATACACTCGGTCCGCCGGTCATACGAGGCGGCGACTGTTCGTTTACTCATCGCCAACTTGCCGCCGCTCCGCAGAACAGTTTACGTACACATAGGCACACACATTCCGATGCCCGACGCCGGCGTTGGAGGGGTGCCTTTCCGGGAAGTATCGGCGCCAATCGTGGGTAGCTCGTTGTATTGTGTCTAGTCGAGGCCTGGGAAGCACCAAAAAACGGCTTTCCCGCGGCAGCTTGTTCATGCGTATCAGATCAGGTCCGCGCTGGAGAGCTCCGGCACCATTGTTCGTCCACCGAACTCGTTCTGTCACAATGGCGATGGGGCTGGTGGATAGAGCGGTTTTGAGCACAAAGCCCGCTTCTTCGAACGCCTCCTAGCTGCAGCGATGGAGAGTGGGGGATGCGCGTCTTGTCCCCAAGTCGTAATTGGGTGGCAATGTTGCCTTGCAGCTCGCCATTCTTAACACTATCAAGTCTATTTCATGAAACGACAGAATGCCTTTATGTAGTCAACCTAATCACAAGCGTCAACCGGATGCGCGAAACATGGAAAATAAAATTTCCACCGTCACCACGAAGTGTGCACAATTTCAGTGTCGAATTTCTTTTTTTTTGATACAGCATAAAAAAATACATCCTTAAAGGCCATTTCAAAAGGTACCAACAACAAAACCGAAATAAACCGGGGGAAATATGTAGGAAGGACAACAGAGCGCTCAGTAAAAATGAAAAAAAAAACACAATTGGCAAAACGCATATGCAGGGTTAACAATAAGTGACACCAAAAACCCACAGAGTCTCTTATGTTATACCTAAAACGACATGAAGGTGAAAGCCCAAGCGCCGATGCATACAAGACGCAAACACGACGAACACATCCGCCTAATTTGCTTGGTCTACTTCCCTTAGTCAACGCTCTTAATTCGATCACTCATCAAGCTTAATTCCATTGCCTTGAACTCGCCTGAGTCAACCCCTTAATTCCCTTTATCATCCATCTTTTTTTACTTATCTTGCTTGCTTACGGGGGCACGAGCCATTGATGATGATAATTTTTGTACCTTTCGTGTAGACGACACATTTTCGCTCAAGGACGTTGAAGGTCGACCGAATGATGAGACAAATAAGGCTTTAACCCTAATAATAGAAAAGCAGATCATGGTGAAAGCAACGTTCATCACCAAAAGGAATGCAGAAACTTTAAAACTCTTATGCGGCCATCGGGAAAAGCAACTTCCTTGTCTAGGCGTACATTCGCACTCGTCCTTATCATGCCTGAGGAAGAAAGCTTGAGTAATTTCCTTTTCTGTGCTATCACGTCCTTCTGCCTTCACTCCAATTCGATCGAACTGTGGTGAGCTGCCGCAACTCCTGCAATGGACAGCTAGATGCGCACCATTGTTACTCCTTACAGCCAGACTTTGCTGTCGCGTGCGATCATTGTTACAGCGCCCCGTTTGCCCAGCGTACACTCTCCCAAAAGATAAAGGAGTACGCTAGACTCCTTTATCTTACTCCTTTAGAGGAGAATTCGTGAAAAAAAATAGTATGCTTCTTCCCGCACTCACTTTCTCTTGGGACATCAGCGAGCAAATCTGTCCTAACTTGCAAGGCACTGAAAAAACTACCTTCACGCCGGACCTACTCGCAACCTTTTTGACATTGTGGAATAAATTGTGTAGGTGCGAGATAACTAAAACTGTCTTCTTATCCCTTTCCTTCACCTTAGGGTTGCATTCCTTGTTCTTTTGAAGCGGACTCTCACATGCGCTTGAGACTCGTTGTAAGGGATAACCGGCTGCACACAGATGAACCCACTGGGCGTTGAAACTATGCTGCATCTGGTGCGCGCAGGAGTTTTCGAGGGCTCCTGTGCAGGTTGACAGAATAACAGTTTTTACGAGCTTAGAGGGTGCGCTTTCATACGATGAAAGACCTTTCCTGGATCTTGGGTTATACCTCCAACAGATTTCTTTCAACAGGGTCGGAAGAAAAGTGGAAGTGGAAGAAAAGTGGAAAAGTGGAAAAGTCTACTGCGCTTTCATAACTGCTCAAATACTTTCCTTGTGAAGTAATTGGTAACTAATCAATTACGTTCAACTGCAGTTGTATTCGGTTACTTCCTTTTTCTGTTGTGCGTATAGGTCCCGTGGTTCGTGGTTTCAGTTGGGAGTGGGGCGGTGCTTCTTCATAGTTCACGTTAGGTTGGTTGTTGACTCATGCCCCCGCGCCCCCACTCTTCCCCGTCCCTCCTCTTCACGGTCCATGTTACTCAGTTCGTGGCTTCTTTCATGCTTGTTCATGGTTTCTGCTAGTAAGTAGTTGGCTCCTTTTTGTTCATAGCTCAGGTTTCTTAGTCGCTGTTGGTAACTGCTGTATCATGATGCTTCAACCTTGTCGAGCCATACGCAAAGGTGCTTGTTTCATACTGGTTTATGGTTTTTGTTTATTGGTTTTTGTTTATTGGTTTTTGTTTGCTTCAACCTTGTCGAGTCATACACAAAGGTGCTTGTTTCATACTGGTTTATGGTTTTTGTTTATTGGCAGTTGGTTCGCACTTCATTGCTAATGATTATCTCCAGTTTGGTTGTTGGCTAGTGCTTGTTCACGGTTTAGGTTCACTAAGTTTGTGGCTTGTTTCATACTGGCTCATGGTTTGGGGGTCAGATGGAAGTTCATAACTGTTCACAGATCATGTTACTTCTATTAGTTACTGC